>NW_023663693.1:15000-27500 GCF_015228065.2 Penaeus monodon | reverse complement strand
TCTATTCTCTCTCTCTTTTTCTCCCCCCCCTCTCTCTCTTAATCATGCACGTGTGTCAGTTGTGGTAGCTCCCATAATGTATTTTATATGGGCTGCCCTACCTACAAGTTTTGGTCTGAGATGGCAATTCTCAGATTCAAACTTGGCCTCACTTTACGTGAAGCGAGACAGGACGCCTGTCGACAAGGTTTTTCTCTCACTCCCTATACAGTAATGTCATTCGCTCTGCCCTTTCCTCCCAAGATGTTTCTACATCTTGGGAGGAAGATGCAGAAAACATATCCCTGTCAAATTCTTTGCCATTCTAAATCCAGACCCGCAATCTTCACACTATTCAGATACTTTAGCCACTACTTCTCCTCTTCATCCTCGCACAATACAAGCTAAACACTCTCCAACCTCTCCGTCCATCCCTCAAACATCTGTCCCTTCTTCTCTCCCTCATAAGAGAGCCTTTGTTTCTCAGACCTCCTCAATCAGTATTACTGCAGAAATTCTCGAAGACATTAAAAACTACCTAATCATAACCCAAGAAGCATCCTCCAATCTCCCTGTTCGCATTCCTTTTACACACACAGTATCTGCCGACACCCATCATTCATCTACTTATGCTCTCCCTATACACCTTCTCCCACTCTCTTCCAACAAATCCTGTTCCCTCCTGCTTCAGCTCCGGGCTAGTACAGTGGTAACGTGTCGGCCTCTCATCCGAGGGGTCGGCGGTTCGCGCCCCGCCAGGCGCGAGAAGTTGCAACTGTCGCCCGGAGGTTACTGCTGTGGCTGGGCACCACGGCGGGCAAGGACTCGGTTCCGCCGAGTCAGCAGCAGCTCACACACGTGAGCAAAATCAAGCAGACAGTATGTCACACCAAGAATATCCATTGTATCAAATGGAATCCAAACCAAACTTAAAACTTTCTTCATCATTATCCCTTCTGTTTCCCCCTGGATACTCAAGTGGCCCTTTATCACAATAGCCTCTTAACATTTTTTCCTGAAACTGTGACCTAATTTTCCTTACATCCATTTCTACTTTGCTAATCCCTACCTTACCATTCGGACATCCTTGAAACTTTCCACACTTCTTCCTTTGATAACTTGATCTAATCACCTTTGTTAATCCTATCCTCCTAACTGCTATAATACTTCTCAGTGTTATATGGATGTCTAGCACATTTATTTTGCTTTGTAACCATTAACCATTCATAACATGCTTTCCACAACAACTGCTCTCCAAGTATCTAATCTCATCGAACCTTGCCATCTCTACCCCTTGGAAGCGAATTGTTTCACTGTGACCTCTGTTGAGACACAGGTACTCGGTCTTGGTCCTGCTCTCTTTCAAGCTCCAAGTCCCTAGTTGTCTCCAGCTCGCCCCAACCTTTTCCCAACTTCTGCAACAAATCATTATGGCATCTACAAACATTGTATGGCTTATTAACTTTATTCTCAATAGTCAGTGCAGCTTTGTACTTATCCTTTTTTTAAAATTTGGGACAACTAGGACTTTCTCTTCCAACATTCTTTCGCCTTCCAGGATCTTGTTAGACAGCTAAGACATGTTCTTGCCATCTCTCCTAAGCAATTCCATGCTTCCGCCGAGATGTTATCTGAACCTATCACTTTTGCCTCCCCTCATTCTTTCTATGGCTTCCTCGCTTCTTGCTCAGCATAACAGGCAAGGTACTTGCTCATATCCTACTGAGACATATCAGATTCATACCACTTATTGAGGCACCAGTGACCAGATCAATCTGGATTCACACCTGTAAATCAATGGAGCATGTCCTAAAATCCTAGCAGCGGCCTTAAGATGCTAGCAGCTATGAAGCAGAGACCTTGGGTTTAGAAGTCTCCTAGACCAAGACTAAAATCCAGGACTTTGGGGGCCTGCTAGAACTTGATCAGTCCGTATGTGCTTGTGCTGGATATATTGGTGTCTCAGAGTTTTACATACTTTGTGTGAGTAGTTCATGAATCAGCTGTCAGTAGATGGATTAACCTGGCAACAGGATGCTGTGGGCAAAATTATGGGATACAAAGTCTGGTGGTCATTGGCTCATGACGAATTGGACATATGAAATGATCAGAATTAATGGCCTTTCTGACAAGATTAAAATCCCTGTGAAAAATAATGTAGAGAGGTTCACATTTGTCCTCGGTCTGATGACAGCACTATTGTTGCCTGTATTGATGAGATAATGGTCACCATAACCATCTCCATCTGACTTCAACCTTCAATACTGCAGGTTATTCCAGTTGATGAGCGTAATAGGGCATTGAGACTGAAGCATGCTTTTGTCTTTTTCACACTGTATACACTCCTACCAATGTTTGCAAACTCAATGAGAAAAAATGCACTCTAGGCCAAACTCACCTGTGGCACGCAAATGTCCCCGGTGAGACAAACGCATTGTATTAAGTGTCTTCAATAAAGTATCCAGTTGTGACCGAGCTGGCCATGAAAGGTCTGTTGGTCCCCATGGCCTGGGAGACCCTTCTCCAGGACTTTGCTAGGTCCCAGAGAATAGGAATTTTTGCTTTTGATATCAGCGCTCCAACCTGCATCACTAGACAAGGTATAGTGATATGGGTACTGTGGCCAAGATCAACCTCATTCTTGTTACATTCACATGATGGATACATCAAACAAAAACATGTTTACAAAATTTCACATATGCTTGTGTTGCCTGCATCCATAATTCAAATATCAAGAAGTTGCATCAGGTTTTGTCCACATGTTATGCGATTAGCTGAAGGATTATGCACGTTGCTCGTTGATTGATGTCTTTGCTTTACTAAAACCCTCTGTTGGCTACCAAAAAAACAAATTTGTTAAAATGGTTACCCCTCTCTTCAAACCCCAATTTACCATCGCGGAAAAGCATGGTAAATGCCCACGCATTACACTGTAGTTAGTAAATCCGGCCTTGATTCCCAACTGGCATCTGGCCTATTCCCCCAGACCTGTGAGGGGTGTGGTCACCCCTTTCGAAGGGTAAGATTTCGCTCAAAGGGATCCGTGACCCCAACAAAAGACAGAGCCGAAAGCTACAATAGACTGATCCTACCCTTTTGAGTCTTTGGGTAGAATGCTTTTGTAGGCTTGCTATGGATGCTTGCAGCCTGAGCAACCTCAAGCGGGTTTCGATTGGTGCATTGTGAACATCTAAGGGTATTATGAGATTTGGGGAAACTGATAAGGGTCATTGGGTTAATAGCAAGCTATTACTGGGACTGAAAGGCTGTATGTGCTGTGGGCCCGTCAAGCTTTATGACAAAAATAAAAATTTAAAATTATATAATATTATATATATATATATATATTATATTATATATTTTAATATATAAATATTATATACGATGAACCGTATTTATATTGAAATGTAACAAGGTATGAATGAAAATGAAAATCTTCACAACGCAAGAGATGTAAATTTTACCGGGTTTTGAATGCGTCTTCGGTCAATAATCTCTTTATTGTGAAGATATTCATTCTCATTCATCCTTGTCTATATATATAAACATAAATATATTAAATATAATAGTAATATATGAATAAAAATATATTTTATATATAATAATATATAAATATAATATATAATAATATATTAATAATTATAATAAATATATATATATAATATATAAATATATATATATTATATATTTTAAGAATAATATATATAATAAAAGTATAAAATTTAATATATATATATATATATTATTTAAATAAATAAAATTAATATAAAAATAGTATTATAATATAATATATTTACAATAATACTATATCATCACATTATATAAATATATATCAAATATATTATATATTATATATATCCTATAAAATTTATTATATATAAAATTTTATATATAATTATATTATAATATATATATGTTTATTTTTATATATTTTGTATTATATATTTTATATTAATATATATTTATATATATATATATATATATATATAAAATATATATATATATATATATACACACACACATACAACACACACACACACACACACACACACACACACACACACACACAACACACACACCACACCACACACACACACACACACACACACACACACAAACAAACACACACACACATTTTCTTGGATTATAGAACTGTACTTCAAAATAATAATTATCACCAAATACAGTACCACCATAGAAAAAAATATAACTGCATATTGTCACAAAAAGATGTAGTCTACCAGTGTGCAATCAAATACTATATTCCTAAATTTAGGTGATATTATATAATTATATCCACAAAAAAAAATATTGTCATGAGATCTTTTAGCGTGAGGCTGGTGTATCATCATCTGGTGGGGAACAAATGACAACTTTGCTCAAAAACCTTATGTAAATCACAGTTCAAAAGGTTGTGGGCCAATATATTGTGATGGTTGTACTATGAAAAATGTTGCTATCATAGGCATATTTTCTTCCTGCTACACATTGTTTAATCACATATAATTAAAGCTTATTAGATTAAGAACAGGGGAATTGTTTAAAAAATGATTCCCATTTTTATTAATACAGAAATATACGAATAAGCCAGAAAATTTGCTAAACATTTCATAGTTGTGAAAAGAAATTCCCCAAGTATATACAATATACGGAAAATTGCACTGCTACAGCAAAAATTTAAAAGTAACAATATTAACATACTTTTTTTTTTTAATATAAAAAAATAATTTTTCTTTCAAAAAACCCCCAACTACTCTTAACCCTCTCTGCCCTTCTAATTTGCGCACTCTCTATCAATTCCAAGGGTCCTCGGACCCGGGGTTTTTAAACCCCCTCCCTTACCAAATGCCACCATCTTCCCCCTGGCTTGCCCCCCAATTGCTTCTGGGCCCGCCCCTGTCTGCCCGCGCAGTAACAACCAAATTTTTTGGGTTTTCACCCGCTGAGCAAGAAAATCTTTATTTTCCCCCCTTGGTAGCGTCCCCTCCTCTGCGGGTTTGGGCTGGATTTCGTCTATGGGGAGAAAAAATTGGAAAAAAAAACCCTTTGTTTGACTAAACTGGGGTTTAAAAAGCAAAGATTTATCATGAGTAATGGAAAAAAAAAAAAAAAAGAAAGAAAGAAAAAAAAAAAATAAAGTATAAATTAAAAAGAACCCACTAAGCTCCCCCTGCGGAAAAGTATAGGAACTAGGGCCCTTTTAACTACAAGGGGGGGGGGGGTTTGGGTTTTTTTGGAGGTCAGCATGAGTTTTTTCAATGTTTATTTCTTCCCGGTTTTCCTCAGGGTGAAAAGGGAAAACTCATTTAAATTTTTATTTAGATTTTGTCTTATCTATAAAGTATATATCTATCCTTTGGGTTGGGGAAAAAAACCCGCCATTTACTTAAAATTTTTTATTAGTGTAGCGTATCTATCTCTCCTAACATATAAAAAATTTATGGGAAAAACTTCTTATCTTTTAGGGGGGGGGGGGAAAAACTGACACTCAAAACACTTTCAAAATCATGAAATATTTTATTAAAATTTTCTTGGCCCTGGATTGGATTCAAACTATATGCAAAAGTTTTTAAAATTTTTTATAAATTTTGCCTTGGAAAATTAAAATAAAAACTGTTTGCATTTTTAAAATATATAAAGATTTTTTAAATAATTTAACCAAAAATATTGTAATAAAGTTAAAATAATTAAAGCTTTTTCCCCTTTTCCCCTTTTGGGTTTTCCCTAAATAAAAACCAAAAAAAATGGGTAAATTTGGGCTTTATAATGCTTGCTGTTTTAAATTTTGCCAAAAGTTTGTCGTCCCTTTATAAATACTACATACATACAAATGATAATAAAATACAAAATATAAAAAAATATATATAATACATATATATATTTATAATAATATATATATTATATATAAAATATTATAAAATATTTTATTATTATATATAAACATATACACATATACATACCTACTACAAAACATATATATATATATATATAAAAAAAATATATATAAATTAATATATAATAAAAATTTTAACCCACACAACACACAAACACACCAAAAAACCCATATAATAAAATAATATAAATATATATAATTTTTAATATATATATAATATTAACAACACACAAACACACACCACACACACACACAACATTAAATATTTATTAAATATATATATATATATAATTTATATTATATTTTAATATATTAAATATACAATTAATAATTATATAAAATATATATATATATATATTTTATATATATATTATATATAATATATAATAATATATTTTGTACTGTACACACCACACACACCACACATATTTTATCTATATATAATATATAAAATTTTATATAATATAATATATTATATATTATATTTTATTATTATAATATTTGTATATGTATATATAACACCATGTTGTGTGGTTTTGTGTGTGTGAGGAGGAGTGAGTGAGTGAGGAGTGATAGTGAGTGAGGTGTGTGTGTGTGTGGGGTGTGTGTGGTTGTGTGTGTGTTGTGTGTGTGAGTTTTGTGTATGTTGTGTGTGTGTTGTGTGTGTGTTGTGGTGTTGTGGGGTTGTGTGTGTGTTGTGTGTTGGTGTGTGTGTGTGTGTTTTGTGTGTGTACATATAATTTTATATATATAATAATATTTTATATATAAAATATATATAATTTTATAATATATATAATAAGTATATATTTTCCCTATAAAATTTTTATATATAATAATTATATTATTATTTATCTATATAGTATCCCTATAATATGTATTTTATAATTAATACATTTACATATTACATATTTTATGTATATATATATATTATATATTAATTATATTATATTATATATATATATATATATATATAAGCATAACAATGTACATTTTTATCATAGTATTTAACATTATATTTTTATATTTTATTACTACATAAATACCGTATGTGTGTGAATGATAATCTATCTATCTATTTTTATTATTTTACAAAATTTATATAAAAAAAAAAAAAAAAAAAAAAAAAAAAAAAAATATATATAATATTATATAATATTATATATATATGATATAAATATAATATATATTAAATAAATTTTTAAAATTATATATATATAATTTTATATACAACACACACACAGATATATGTATGTATATACTTATACATACAACTACAATACATACACCACACACCCATATATATATATATAATATATATAAATATATATAAAATAATATTATATATATAATACAATATACAATATATATTATTATATATATATATATAAAAATTTTTTATTAAATTATATTAAAACTTTGAGGAAGGTGAGTGAATGAGCCATTTAGGTGGGAATTTTTTGGTAGGAGGGGGGGGGGGTGAAAACCCCAAAAAAACTATAAACAAAATCTTATTGGTTAATGATAACTTATTGACTAATTGTCATGCGTATTTTAAATTTCTTATAAAACATTTTTTCTGGTTTTTCATGGAAAAAAATATATATAAATTTTATTCATTTTTTCTTTTGATTTTTTCTACCATTCGTTGCAGCATTTTTTGTGGAAAACGAGTGAGTCCGGGTATTGGTGATATGATGTGATCACAATACATCATGTTCAAAAGAAAGCTCGTTCTTAAACCCTTTTTGGCTAAAGGTAAATCTAGTATACACATATATACACTATCTATTTAATATACAATCTTTTTCACCACACAAAACCCCTATATGGTTAAAAAGAAACACAATCACAAAATTATTTACTGAAAAAGATACATTTTCGAATCCACCTAGATTCCATTTTTTACGGGTGTTTTGTAACTTTGTCTCTATCAAAAAAATCAGTTTGTGCATTTGAGGGGAGGTAAAAGTTTTGAGTACCATAGTTAGTGGTCAACACATTTTTATTTCATTTTTAAATTTTCAAGATACCCCCTTCAAGTGAACATTCAACCCATCTCTTCTGCAGATCCCTGGGCTTGCCTGTAAAAGCAACATTCTAAACATCAACCACTCCTCTACTGTCTCCTAAAATCATTATCATCATAAAACTCTTTCCACCCTGCTTTTTCAAATCTGAGAAAAAGGGTAGTCATTTGGTGTGGGTGGTGAATAGGCGGGTGCAGAAAAATTTCATATCCCCATTTCTTTGCAACAGCCATTTTCTTTGCGGGTGTGAATGGGGTTTTGTCTTGCTGGAGCAAAACCCATATAAAGCTCCCTTCCCCCTCTTTGTGGCTTCCTGCAATCGGGGCAAAAAATTACATAATAATCACCTTTTATTGTTCTTTTAGTTGGTAGGTAGTTAATAAGGGCCCGTGACCTTTTTGGGGCCCTTTGCCACCTTAAATTTCTTGGTCTTGGGGACCCATGTCTTCCCTTCACAGTTCGTGTATCTCGCATCATAAAATATATCCAGGTTTAAATCAATATTACCAATTAAAAGGAAAGTTTTGGGGGGGTCCAGGTTGTATCGGGTTAAAAGAGAAATACAAATGTCACCATGCTGCTTCATTTCATTTTTTTGCTTTTTCAGGATCCATTTTGCACAAACCTTTTTCTATGCAAATTCTCATGGGGGAAAACCCATGATTACCCATGTGAGATGCCTGTTTCCTCCTCTTTCTCATCAAGAGAAATTTGCCATTTTTTATATCGAGATCTAACTTTTTCGTGTGGTCTTGCTGAAGGTAACCACCCCCTAGGGGTTCATTTTTTAGGGCTCTCTCCGGCCCTAAAAACCTGCATCCAGTGTTTGACATTTGTATTGAAGGGCAATTCCCCCACATGTTGGCACAAAGTGTTTGTAAATTTTTGCTAATACACACACACACACACACACACATACAAAAAAAAGGGGGATCGGGTTAGGGAAAGGGCTAAAAAATTTCTGACCCCCTCACATTGTATTATATATGAATATATGTATCACCAAACTATGATACATATATAATTATTTTAATAATATATATAAAATTTTATATATATAAATATAAAATTTTTTATATTATTTATATAAATTTGAATTACATGATATGTAATGTATATTTTATGAATGTATATGTTATGTAATTAATATAATTATTTTATAATATATATATAATATATATATTTTTATATATATATAGTGTGTGTGGTGTGTTGTGTGTGTGTGTGTGTATGGTGTGGTTTATAAAAAACATACATATTACTTAACCACCATGCACAGCAACACAGGCATGCACACCCACACACACACACACACACACCAAAACACACACACACATCAAAAATTTATATATATTATAATATAATATATATAATTTTTATATAATGTTATATAATTTTAATGCATAATGTAAATTAATTCATATATTAAAATATTAATACATATCAATATATATACACACATATATAAATACATATATTTTATGTAATATATTAATGTGTATACATGTTTAAATTACACCACACACATATATATATATAATATATATATTATAAATAAATAATATATATATATATATAAAATATATATATAATACACACACACACACACACACAACACTTAACGGGAATTAAAACTGGTTCCCTCAAAGGAGCTTTTTTTTAAAAGATCTTTGTATCTGAAATGTTATTTTACAATGAAAAGGAATTAATCAACAAAAATTTTAAAAGGGAAATTTACAATATCTGAAAAAGTTTTCCATGTAAAACTTTCAATACTTAGTAGACCCTCCTTTTACCCCCGTGACACTTTGATAAATTTTGTTACTGGATACAGTTTTCAATGATATCCATGGAATATTGTCCCATCAATTACAAAAAAGTTATAGACCCCTTGGGTATAAACATGTTTAACTGGGTTAAAATTGGATTTTCCCCTAGCCACAGAAAAAACCTGCTCATTATTTCTGTTATCCAAGATTTACATGCTTTTGCAGTTAGAGGAAGCATCCTCTTGCTGAAGAACTTCCCATCCCCAGAACTGGTGGGTAATAAAAAAGACAAATATATCAGAATTTTGTTAATACTCTCCTTCACTGAACCATCAACTTTGTGGAATTTCCCCCCAAACCCTGCTTCATATCAATCAGACCATGATTCCACCCCCACCCGCTTCATAAGGGTTTTGGATGTGGGAGGGGGGTTTTCTCCAATTTTTACAAACTGGGTTGTCAATGATAGGTAGAATCTACTGAAAATATTTCTTCTGTTCATAGGGTTCTTTTCGGCTCTTTGTACTTCCACCGTGGTCAAGACTTCTTTCCCTCAAAGTCCGGCACTTTCATTATATAAAGTCTCTTTTTAGCCCTTTTTCCCAAAATTTTCCCCCTTACCCTTTTCCCAAACCTCCACAGACCCTGTCTTTTTTTTTTTTTTTTGATTTCTATATGGTTAAACCCAAACTATTTTTTATCTTTCAATAATTTTTTGGCATTTCCCTTCCTGTGAAACACAGCTTTACTCTTCAGGTTCATTTTAGGAGAGAATCTGTCTTGTAATAAAAAATTGATTTAATTTATCAAAAAGCCCTCAGTTTTAAATGATGGCATCTCATATTAAAAAGAATTGGTTTTGTTTTAGGGGTTTAAATAATTTTTTGGAGGAAAACTTTCACCACCAGAAAAATAAGATACCTTTTTAAATAGAAATTGATAAGGTTTGTAAACATTACTAGTATTCAAAAAAGATAAAAGTAACCAAAATACAAAATTTAAAACCCGTGTTAGTGCAAAAAAAGATGTTTAGCAAAAGGGAAAAAATGCAGAAAAGACCCCAAAAAATCAAAAACTTGAAAGTATCAAATACTTCAAACCAAATTTCCAAAAAAGCAATGCTAAAGGAATCATTTTTCATTGTAACCATAAATTTAAAAACCTATATAGTTGATTTACTGCTATTTTTTAAAATCTAAAAAATTTAAAGATCTGGTTTTATCACTAACGCACTACCCAGGCGCAGTAGTACAGTAGTAGTATAGTAGTAGCAATTATTAATATTATTATTATCTATTATTATCACTGCAAATTACAGTAGTGTAGTGTAATAGTAATAATAATAGTGTGAGTAGTAAGTATAGAAGAGTAGAAGTAGTAGTACTAGTGTAAAATAGTAATGTAAAAGTAATAGTATAGTAGTAGTAGTAGTATTTTTTTTTATTTTATTATTATAATTTTTATTTTATATTAACATAATATAAATTAAATTAATATATATAAATAATATATTATATATATAAATTATATATATAATAATATATATATATATAAATATGTGGTGTGTGCGAGGCATGTTGCTTAAAACACACACACATGTATGTTGTATGTATGTAGTTGTGTGTATGTGGTGTGTGTATGTTGGGGTTTTTATGTTGGTGTGTATGTTGTGTGGTTGTTGTAGTGTGTGTGTGTGTTGTGTATGGGTTGTGGGGGTATGGTGTGTGTGTGTTGTGTGTGTGTGTTATGTTTGTGTGTTTTGGGTAAGTGTGTGGTGTGTGTTGGTATGTGTGTGTGTGTTCACACACACACACAAATACATGTATTAAATATATATATACATACTGCTATAAAAATTGGGATATATCCCCATATATACATGTTGCAAAAATTATATTATATATTAAAATATATATATAAATTATAACACCCTACATACATATAATATATTATAAAAATATATATAAAATATATATAATATACATAATCATATATAACACTCGCAAATAACATAATATTACATAAAAAAACATACAATATAATATATATAATATATATATAATATTATAATATACCTATCATATCATACCACACACCGAATTTTCATTTATAGTTTTCGATGGGAAAAAACAGCAAAATTATAACTGAAGGGAAAGGGAAAAACAATGACAAAAATTGGCTTGTAAAAAAGGGCATCGTCGTTTTGGGAAATCCGACTCCTGTGTTCCCCAAAGTTCGGTGCATCACGCCAGCAGAGGCGGGTTCTTTTCCTTGACTTTAAAGGGTTAAAAAATTTGGGTTTTGGGGTTCATCTGCCCTGCTTGTAATCTCAAATCCCCCAGCCGATTGAAGGTCAGTCCTAAAAAATTTCTGCTATTTCCCAATTGTTTTTTCCCTTCGCCAAATCACACATTACTGCAAACTGAGTTGCACTAATCGCTCCCTTGGCCCAAGGGGTGGAAAAAGGCGGAAGATGAGGTGGGTGGCGGTGGAAACAAATAGGACCTTACAAACCCCTCCCGGGTTTAAAAGTATACCAAGCCCGGTAAGTTCATCCTACCAAAAGGGATTCACCGGATGGGTTTTACAGAGGGCACCATTTTTCTAATTTTCGCACATCAATGAAAAATGGGGAGTAGCGGGAAGGCGCATCACTATCGGGGCGCCGCACTGTACACATGAGTACACACACAACACTACATACATACACACACACAACACATCATATGTATATATAATATATATATATATTAAGACGTTTATTATGCATAAATAAACATACATTTTAAAATATATAAAAACACACACAACCCCATATATTCATATAAA
>NW_023663693.1:0-5000 GCF_015228065.2 Penaeus monodon | reverse complement strand
TCGCTAAAAACATGACCTTTGTCATCATGACTCAGGTGCCTAAAATTACATTGAGATGATATAAGTTCTTAAAGGCTATAAGGGGTGACTCACGGGAACATTTTGTTTTAAAAAAGTTAAAGTACACATGCTATTTTTTCTTAAGGATGGTTAAAAAGGGGTTATTAAGAAACAAAAGATTTTAATGTTCTTGTTTAAAAAAAAAGTTTTTTAAACATCGTTAAACAGCCCCTTATAAAAATACCAAAAATAAATAGGGAAAAATAACTGACAATAAGAGTTTTGGAAACAAAAACCCACACAACCTTAAATAAGAAAAAATTTTTTCCCAAAAAAGAGGGTAGACGGAATGCAAAATTCCCCTTTTTTCTTCATTTGGGTGTGGGGAGTGACCAGGAAATAAAACATCCAAAAGGGAAAAATTTTGGGGGTTTGAAATGTAAATTCATCGCCGGACATACTGTGCTTATAGCGTTTTAAATCATAAATCATAATTACAACATTGGTTTTAAAATTGCGGGTCAGCGAACAAAATGGTTTGAAGATAAATGTAAAGAAAACCGAGTACTTTTTCCTCAATACGATGATAAACATGTACAGATGGATGTATTGCAATGGGGGATAAGTCTTCAAGTAATTGTTTTAAACCTTTTCCATGTAAACGCTTTGTGTTTTAGGTCTACCTTTTCCCAAAAAAATTTTAGTTTAAAAGTTTTAAAATGTTTTGCTATTTTTCCAAATATTCTTTTCCCTTTAGAGGTTATGTAATAAAGTATTAGGTTTCTATTGCATTTTGCATGATACTAAAAGAAAAATTTTTAGAAAAAAAACTGCCCATCAAAACCATAAAATTTTTTTCATTATCATCCTCAAAAACATTTGGAAATCACCGAAAAAACCCTAAAAAAAAGCGAAAATTTGCAATCATTTTTATTTTCGGCTGGGAAAAAATCTAAGGGAGGAGTCAAATACAAAGTAATTACGTAGAAAACCTTTAAAATACACCCGCAGATCTATCACAAAAAAAAACAAAAAAGCATATGTCCCATTGTTTAAAATTTCCCAAATCTTACAGTCTCTCAAATGCACCCTTTTAAACCTTTCTTTTCCCCCCGTCTCCCCCTTTCTTTTTCTCTCTTCCCTATTTCTCTGCTCACTTTTATTTTATTTCCCCGGTGTCAACCCCTTAGGCGTGGGCACCAGGGACCTCATATTTTGTCTTTTGTTTTCTGTTTAATTGATTTGCGGTGTAGTCTTCTGAATTTCGTGTTAACCCCCTCCACCAGATTTCTCCCCTGCCTTCCCCCCTCCCGTTTTCCTTCCACCATTCCGTCAAAAAAATCATATCAAAACCTTTCCTCTCCCACAAACTTTTTCCAAAAACGTCATTTCCCTTTTTGCTTATACAAGCGGGGGTTTTTCGACACTGCCATTTGTAACCTTTCTCCATTGTTTTTTTTTCTGTGCCCTAGATTCTTTAACTTTTTCCCCCCACATTTCTGCAGCTTTTTTTTTTTGTCTTTTGTTTTTGCTTATGGTCCACGTTTCAAAACCTGGGAAGGGTTTTTTAAAAAGTGCTTTTCCCCTTGGTTCATCTTAATGGCGTTAGTAAACCTTTCATTCTTTTTATTCCTATTTTCCTACCTTTTCTTTTTATCTAATTTTCTTTCCATCCCTGTTTTGTGCTGCCTAATATTTGAATTTTTTCCCTTTTGGTTTAATCAGAATGCTATCGCTTGTGGGGTTGTTTGCATTATTTGTTTTTTTATTGTTATCATTTTACTTTCATTGCTGTTTTTGTTTTGTTGTTGTTTTTTGTTTTGAGTTGTTTTGCTGTTTTCTATTACATTATCTTTGAAATTAAAAAAATATTATTTTTTTATTTCATTTTTGTTATTTTTATCATTATTTTATCCCTAATTATTATAAACATATTTTTATCATTATCAGTTATTTAATTAATTATAATTATAAATTTTAATTATAATTTTAATCATAATTATAACAAATTTGATTTAAAAAATAAAAAAATAATAATTGTTGTTGTTGTTGTTGTTGTTATTATTTCTTTCACTCTTTTCATCATCATTACATCATCATTATCCATATTATCATCATCTTTTTATCACATTAAACATCATCATTATCTCATCATATCCATCATTATCATCATCATTACTTACATTATCATTTTCATTTCCATCATTTTCATCATCATTTCATCTCATTATCATCATCTTATCTCATCTTACATCACATTTTCATTATCTTTCATTTTTATCATTATCATTATCATCATCTTATCATATCATTATCATTTTCATTATCATTAAACATTATCATTATCATCATCATTACCCTCATATTATTCATCTCATCATCACATCATCATCACATCATCATCATTATTGTCATATAATTTTTATTATCGTTTTCATTATGATAATCTTCTTATTACTTATCATTTTTATTTTTATTATTTTATTAAAATTTTAATAAGAAATAATAAAAATAAATAATAAATAATAATATTAAATATCATTATCATTAAATATTTTATTATTATTTATAATATAATAATAATAATAATAATATAATAAATTTAAAAATAAAAATTAATAATAAAAAATAAAATTTAAAAATGATTTATTATTATTATTTTATTATTATTTATTGTTGTTGTTATCATTATTATTTACAACTACTACTTTTATTGCTATTATTATTTTCATTATTCTAATATCATTATTTTTATGTTTCCCAACTACTACTACTGCTATACCTTTATTACCATCATCATCTCTCACATCTCAAACATCATCTCATCTCATCACATCGTCATTTCATTATTACTAGTTAGTATGGGATAGTGTCGAGACAGATTACAGTTCAAAGTCTCACAGCTTGACCCGACAAAAGACCCCCTTCTCCTTCACTTCGCCCTCTCGCATCGTTTTCTTTTGGAACCGTTCTATAGTTCCCAAAGGAATCACGTTCCTGATGATTTTTTTTCTCTTATTTAACTTTCATTTAGTCCTTCCATTCCTATTTTGTATCTGACTTTTTTATTTTTGCCACTCTTGATTTTTTTTAGTGCCACTTTTTCTCCATTTTTTTTTATTTTCCTTCATTTTTTTTATATTTTGTCTCTGTTCCGTCTTTCTTAACCCCATTTTAAATATTTCCCCATAAAAGGGGATGATAAAATCACCCATTTAATAACTGCATTCAGCAACTCAGAACTTTTCTTATTTTTGTTGGTAATTCAGGGGCCCGATCCGCCCAGCTCTTTCCCAATCCAGTTTGTGATCGTATCTGAAGCCCCCCGATGGTCCAAAACGAGTTCTGCCCCATTTTCTCCTTTGCCCCTGAAAATGGGCCAAACGGTGAACCAGGGGGCTCCCACGTCCTGACGACGCATCGGGCTTGTGGCGTGATTCACCCCTTGGAAAGTGTAATCCTCACCCCCGGACAGTCTTCAAAGATGGGCCACACTGGATTACAGGGCCAAGCTTCGACTTTAGGCCAGGCCCCCGGGCCCTTTTAGGCCTGGGGAGGAGTAGCGAACAGTTACAGTTCAAAGGCTCACGCGTTTACCCGCAAACCCCCTTCTCCCACACTTCGCCTCTGAAACCGTCCAGATTGTTTTCCCCGGAATTCCTGACAGCCTCGGGCACGGCAGGCAAGGGAATCGGGGGGGAGTCTTGCGGAAACGGATCGGAAGGAGACCGAGAGGGTGCACCCGTGAAAGGGGGGAGCAGAGGGATTTCGGAAAACAAGAACAGGCGGGAAAAGCAACGAATGGTCGGCAGCCCCTTTTTTAAACCCCCCATCTGAACTAAGTTCTGCATTTGCGTACCTTGTGGATTTTACTAAAATTACTATTATTTTTATTATTATTCATTATTTTATTATTATTATTACTATTATTATCTTTTTATTAAAATTTATTATTATTATTATTTTATTTAAAATTTTTATTTTTATTATCATTTTATTATATTTTACTATTTTTCATTATTTTTATTATTTTACTATTATCCTCTTTTACTATAATTATTATTTTTTATTATTTTTATTATTACTATTTTATTTTATTATCATTTTATTATTATTTATTATTTTCATTTATTATCATTTCTTTATTTCATCATCATCTCATCTCATCATCAATCATCATCATCATCACCCTCATCATCATCTCATCATTTTTATTTAAAAATGGAAAAAAGCTTCAAAAAAGGCAGGAAATATATAGGGGAGTAGACAAGATGATGTTGTTTTTGGGGTAGATATGACATAGACCGATAGCGAAGCCGTAAAAATTCACAACAAATTTCAAACGTTCTTATGTGTTTTCTCACCCATCCAAACCATTACATTTCTATCATTACTTTAGAATAATAAAAAAAAAAAAGCACCAACAAAACCCCCACACACACACACACACACCACACAAAACACCCACAAACCACACCAACACACACCAAAAACCACACACACAACACCCCCCACACACACACACACACAAACCACAAACACACACAAAACACAAAAACACACACAAAACACACACACACAACACTCACACACCACACACACAAAACACACAAAAAAAAAATGTAATTGAAAAACACAATATGAAAAGAGTGGCGCCCCCCTACCCTTTCACTTATCTTGGAATGGAATCGATCGTGGGCCCCCCCTGGGAGCCAATATCGTAACCAAACACACCACCACTGATCACTATTTGGTTGTTTGGGAATTTGAATACGAAAGCGTATCTGCTTGTGTTAATTGTACTTTATTGTCGTTTTTTTTAACATTTTTTTTTTTATTATTTCATTGTAGTGTATAAATAACTCAGTAGAGTTAGCGATGTTTGTTTTACGTGTTATCCACTAAAAGGGAATGCACTGGGGGTTTTACGTATTTTGGAGAATCTCGGGTGTTTGAAAATGTCCCGTGTCACAAAAAAAAAAAAAAAGGGAAAAAGGAAC
>NW_023663692.1:10000-14656 GCF_015228065.2 Penaeus monodon | reverse complement strand
GCCCAAATCTTTTGACAATGCTCTATGGAAAAACTCTGAGCTAAAAAATGCAACAAGTATTTTGATACATGAAAGAGGGAAAGGGGATCTAAAAGCTACCGCCCCATAAGCCTCCTTCAGTCACTTATAATCTGTTCACAAACGTCATCACAACTCGCATCTCTGACAGCTGGATTCTAACCAGCCGAGAGATCAGGCAGGCTTCCGCAATGGATTTTTAACAACAGACCACCTCCACGTGCTCACCCAAATTAGAAAAAAAATAAACAAATATAGGAAACCCTGTGCATGGCATTCATCGACTACGAAAAGGCATTTGACTCTGTTATAATACCAGCAGTGTTTAGAAGTTATTCGAAGACGGGAGTAGAGGAGGTATATTAATAAAATACTGGATGATATATACTGCTACGCCAGTGGGTCTTTGTCTCTGTGCGAAACATGTGTTAACATGAAGGGACCTGGGCAAACATGACGCAGCTGGCTGTGAGCGGAGGAGCAGAGGAACAAGCCGGGAGACAGAGTTGGGTGCTGCTCCTGTGAAGCCCTTTGTGTGTGCCCTTGTGACCTGATAAACATAACAAATGGTGTCAGGAGTGGGATTTGTGATATTTGATCAGTGAGCGCACCGATTTATCATGTCGTCCAAAGATGGTGGCAGCCATGAGGGAGAGGAGGCTATGACTGAGGCAGGCACGAGTGAGGTGAAGCTGAGCCAGATGGACCTGATCACTGCCATGCTGGCCGGTATGAGGGGAGGAAATGGCACAAAGGGCAGAAGAGCAGGCACAGAGGGCACACGAGCAGGCGCACCATCTCGTCGAGATGCAGGCAAGGAAGGCAGAGGAACAGTTCTGCCGACTTGTTGAGGTGCTACAGAGCAATCTTGCATCTGTGAAGATGGAACTCAGCATTTACACCGCGCAACAGCGTGAAGAGTGAACTGATGGAGGAGTGCAGACTCTGAAGGGCGAGGTTCAGGGCCTGAGGGAGGAAGGGTGAAGGCGGAAAGGCGGCGTCACGAGGTGGTAACGTTGCAAGCAGAGAAGGCAGACGAGGTTCTGGCAACAGATGCCAGAGTGTCAGATTTACTAGGGTCTGCCTGGGGCCCCGTGGCAGGAAACCCCCGGTCCTCGCCGTGTCGTGTCGGAGCCAGTGTCGCTGCAGAAGGCTGGGGACCCATCGGAACCGCTCCCTTGGGTATAGGTGGCGGCAAACTCGGACCTGGTCAACCCGCCTCGTTGCCTCCCTCACCCCCTTCCTCCCCCCCGGGCGTGTTAGTTCACGGCACGCGTTCTCCACCCTGCAGCCCCGGCCTCCAGACATTCTGTGGGCGAAAAGCCAGCTGAGTACGACGGGAAGGTGGCCTGGGAGGCATATGCCCACCCAATTTGAAATGCTGGCATCTGCCCAGGGCTGGAGCCAGGAAGAGAAGGCCCTGCAGCTGGGTAACAGCGCTAAGGGGCCCCGGGGTGGAAGTGCTGGGGCTCTGCCGTTTCCCAACATGCCTCTTACACCAGCGTGGCAGAGGCTTTGAAACGCCGTTTCGGGCACCACCACCAGGCCGAGGTATATCGGGCCCACTTGAAGAAGCGGACTCATGAGCGTGGCGAGACACTGTCCCAGCTGGCACAGGATGTGGAGGCGCTGGTAAGGAGGTCGTACCCTGCAGCTGCGGAAGAGATGATCGTGGTCCTGGCCCGCGATTTCTTTGTTGACGTTTTGCAGGACCAGCACTGCAAATCTACGTCAAGCAGGCACACCCTGAGGAACCTGCAGGTGGCGCGGGCGAGGGCCTTGGAGTTCGAGGCCTTCCTGAAGGCAACCAGTGGCCTAGGCCAGCTGCTCAGCCCCGCCGTGACCTCCGGGGTCAAAAGGCTAAAGTGGAGAAGGTAGCATTGAGGAAGGTGAGCCTGAGCACTTTCCAAAGGGTTTGTGTTGGGGCTGCGGGGGGGTAGGGCACCGACTTGGGTAAGCTGCCGTAAAAACCAGCACGATGCAGGTGGAGGGCTCAATAGATGGGAAGCCATGCCGCCTGACAGTGGACACTGGGGCTGAGAATACCCTAGTGCGGGCCTGATATGTTGGCCACTATGCAACTTCCAGACGCACCACAGAGACTGTGTGGTGTCACGGGGCATTGTGTGCAGCTAAAGGGCCAGTGGAGGCTCGTATTGGCGTGGGCAGCACGGTGCAGCGGCTGCCGGTGTATGTGGCCGATCTGGACGAATACTGTTTGCTTGGCCTTGACTACCTGACGCAGAGTAAGGCGTGTGTAAACCCTTTGGACGGAAGCTGGTGAGGGTGCACGGGAAGATGTCCCCTTGCTTCCAGAGATTGGCTGCGCAGAGGTAGTTACGCTGAATGACTGCACCTTGCCCCCAGGACAGATTTCTAAAATTTCCGGTGTCGACTGTCAAGAGTGATGCGTGGAGTAGAGGCCCTCGTGGAGCCCATCCAAAACCTGCAGCTGGCTGATGACGTAGCAGTTGGCGGAGCCTTGTTGGACCAGGGGAGGGGTTAGTTACAGTGTTGGTAGCCAACTTCTCCGATAAGGCCCAAAAGGTGCCAGCTGGCAAAGCGGGGCACTTGTGAGGAAGTGGAGCGTCCAGAAGAGTCGTCGGGGAGCGGGAGTTGGTTGGTGTGGGGCCGTTGCCTGACTCCTCGAGGACTTGGCGCCCCGGAGCGCCGCTAACCTGACGGAAGCACAGACAGAGAAGATGCGTCACACCCTGTCTCAGTATGCATATGTGTTTAGCAGGGGTGACTTGGACCTGGGCAACACAGGATTGGTGAAGCACCGCATTAACACCGGAAGTAGTTTGCCCATCAAGAGCCCCCCCCGACGTATTGCCCCCAACCAGACGAGAAGAGATGCAGTGCACTGTCAATGAGCTGGCGGCACAGGGGTGATTGAACGGTCAGACAGTCATCAGCGGTAGTCCTGGTGAAGAAAAAGGACGGCACACAACGCTTCTGTGTGGACTACCGGGCGCTGAATGACATGACTATAAAGGACTCATACCCATTGCCGAGAATTGATGACACACTCGATGCATTGGTGGGGGCCAGGGGGTTCTCCACACTCGACCTGAAGTGGGTTATCATCAGTTGGAGATGGCGGAAGGACAAGCCAAAGACTCCCCTTTTCCTTCGGGCAAGGCCTGTGGCAATTCAACGTCATGCCCTTTGGTCTCTGCAATGCCCCTGGTTGTTTCGAGCGTCTGAGGGAGAGGGTATTGGATGGCCTGCAGTGGAAGACGGCGCTTGCCCTACATTGATGACGTCATCGTCTTGGGGAGCACCTTCGAGGAGGAGCTGGAGCAGCTGGAGGAAGTACTACAGCAGTTGAGGAAGGCCAACCTCAAACTCAGCCCCAAGAAATGCTCGATGTTCCATCATGAGGTGCCATTTCTGGGGCATGTAGTCAGTCAAGACGGTGTGCGCACCGACCCACAGAAGGTGGCGGTGGTGGAGAAGTGGCCAGTTCCCACCAATGTGGCGAAAGTCAGGAGCTACCTGGGCCTGTGCACATACTACCGCCATTTTGTACAGAACTTCGCCAGTGTAGCGGCTCCTCTCCACCGACTTACACGAAAAGGGGAGTGCTTCCAGTGGGACCAGGCGTGTCAGTCTGCATTTGACAACCTGAAGAAGGCCCTGGTGGAAGCACCGGTCTTGCCCTATCCGGACCCGAAGCTCCCTTACCTGTTGGACACTGACGCTAGTGCGGAAGGCATCGGGGCAGTTTTGTCACAGATAAAGGACGGGAAGGGGTATGTCGTGGGCCCACTACAGTGCCAAGTTCAGCAGGCCTGAACGCAACTATTGTGTGACAAGGAGAGAGTGCTGGCAGTGGTGAAAGAGTCTCGAGCACTTTCACCCATACCTCTACGGTGCCCAGTTCACCATCCGGACTGACCATGCTGCCCTACAGTGGTTGAAGTCGCTGAAGGTAGCAGAGGGTCAGCTGGAAGGTGGTTAGGGCGCCTTGAACAGTACAACTACCACATCGTCCACCGCCCGGGTCGTGTCCATTGCAACACTGACAGCCTGAGTCGACGCCCGTGTGAGGCTAGTTGCTCACACTGTGTCCAGAAGGACTCTGATCCTGTGTGCCTCTGTGTTTCAGGTGCTGGAATGTGCCACTAAAGGGGATGGTGAGTGGCGTAAGGCACAACGTGAGGACTCTGACCTTGCTCCCATTGTCCGGTGGCTTGAGGCTCTCAGTGGACGCCCCAGTTGGGAGGCCGTGGCTGGGAGAGCCCCACCACAAAGTGTCTGGTGGACCAGTTTGGTAAGCATTACAGAGTGGATCTAAGCGGTTTGTTAGTGAAGCGCTGGGTGCAGTTGAGTGAAGTGGACAGTGACACGTGGGTAGTTGGGAGTACCCAGAGCCATGCGTGCTGAGTTGCTGAGGGGAAATTTCATGCCGGTGTTACCAGTGGTCACTTGGGCGAGAAAAAGACCCCGAGCGTCTCCGTCAACGCTTCTACTAGGTGGGCATGAGAAGTGACGTGTCTGAGTGGTGTAGAGCATGTGATGTGGCAGTGCAAAGAAGGGCCCGCTAGAAAGACCGTGCCCATTACAGGTGTACTGTGTGGGAGCACCCATGGAACGGGTGGCAATAGACATTGATGGTTCGCTGCCTCTCAC
>NW_023663692.1:0-5000 GCF_015228065.2 Penaeus monodon | reverse complement strand
CAAACATGAGTCGGGCAGGTGTGAAGCCTGTTACCTCATGCACAGCAGACCGGTAGGCCATGAGCATGGTGGGCAGCTTGACGTCCCAGTCTTCCTGACTTTCCCTGCAATATTTGGCTAACTGTTGAGCAAGGGTACGGTTAAACCATACCATCGGACTGTGGATGGAGGGGTGTCGTCCGTGTCTTGCTCACCCCTAACAGCTCGCAACACTCACGGAACACTCGTGACTCAAACTCACGGCCTTGGTCAGAGTGCAGTTCAGAAGGCACACCAAAACGGGTAATGAATCATTCACTAACACGCCAGCCACGGTCTCGGCCTCGTGGTTGGGTAGTGCATATGCCTCAGGCCACTTTGAGAAATAGTCCATTACCACACAGATGTATCAGTTTCCATGTGGGGTGAGAGGCAGCGAACCATCAATGTCTATTGCCACCCGTTCCATGGGTGCTCCCACACAGTACACCTGTAATGGGGCACGGTTCTTTCTAGCGGGGCCCTTCTTTGCACTGCACACATCACATGCTCTACACCACTCAGACACGTCACTTCTCATGCCCACCTAGTAGAAGCGTTGACGGAGACGGCTCAGGGTCTTTTTCTCGCCCAAGTGACCACTGGTAACACCGGCATGTAATTCCCTCAGCAACTCAGCACGCATGGCTCTGGGTACTACAACTACCCACGTGTCACTGTCCACTTCACTCAACTGCACCCAGCGCTTCACTAACAAACCGCTTTGATCCACTTGTAATGTTTCCCACTGGTCCACCAGACACTTTGTGGTGGGGCTCTCCGCAGCCACGGCCTCCCAACTGGGGCGTCCACTGAGAGCCTCAAGCCACCGGACAATGGGAGCAAGGTCAGAGTCCTCACGTTGTGCCTTACGCCACTCATCATCCCCTTTAGTGGCACATTCCAGCACCTGCACACAGAGGCACACAGGATCAGAGTCCTTCTGGACACAGTGTGAGCAACTAGCCTCACACGGGCGTCGACTCAGGCTGTCAGTGTTGCAATGGACACGACCCGGGCGGTGGACGATGTGGTAGTTGTACTTTTCAAGGCGCCCTAACCACCTTGCCAGCTGACCCTCTGCTACCTTCAGCGACTTCAACCACTGTAGGGCAGCATGGTCAGTCCGGATGGTGAACTCGGCACCGTAGAGGTATGGGTGAAAGTGCTCGAGACTCTTCACCACTGCCAGCAACTCTCTCCTTGTCACACAATAGTTGCGTTCAGGCCTGCTGAACTTGGCACTGTAGTAGGCCACGACATACTCCTTCCCGTCCTTTATCTGTGACAAAACTGCCCCGATGCCTTCCGCACTAGCGTCAGTGTCCAACAGGTAAGGGAGCTTCGGTCCGGATAGGGCAAGACCGGTGCTTCCACCAGGGCCTTCTTCAGGTTGTCAAATGCAGACTGACACGCCTGGTCCCACTGGAAGCACTCCCCTTTTCGTGTAAGTCGGTGGAGAGGAGCCGCTACACTGGCGAAGTTCTGTACAAAATGGCGGTAGTATGTGCACAGGCCCAGGTAGCTCCTGACTTTCGCCACATTGGTGGGAACTGGCCACTTCTCCACCACCGCCACCTTCTGTGGGTCGGTGCGCACACCGTCTTGACTGACTACATGCCCCAGAAATGGCACCTCATGATGGAACATCGAGCATTTCTTGGGGCTGAGTTTGAGGTTGGCCTTCCTCAACTGCTGTAGTACTTCCTCCAGCTGCTCCAGCTCCTCCTCGAAGGTGCTCCCGAAGACGATGACGTCATCAATGTAGACAAGCGCCGTCTTCCACTGCAGGCCATCCAATACCCTCTCCATCAGACGCTCGAAACAACCAGGGGCATTGCAGAGACCAAAGGGCATGACGTTGAATTGCCACAGGCCTTGCCCGAAGGAAAAGGCAGTCTTTGGCTTGTCCTCTTCCGCCATCTCCAACTGATGATAACCCGACTTCAGGTCGAGTGTGGAGAACCACCTGGCCCCCACCAATGCATCGAGTGTGTCATCAATTCTCGGCAATGGGTATGAGTCCTTGATAGTCATGTCATTCAGCGCCCGGTAGTCCACACAGAAGCGTTGTGTGCCGTCCTTTTTCTTCACCAGGACTACCGCTGATGACTGTCTGACCGTTCAATCACCCCCTGTGCCGCCAGCTCATTGACAGTGCACTGCATCTCTTCTCGTCTGGTTGGTGCAATACGTCGGGGGGGGCTCTTGATGGGCAAACTACTTCCGGTGTTAATGCGGTGCTTCACCAATCCTGTGTGGCCCAGGTCCAAGTCACCCCTGCTAAACACATATGCATACTGAGACAGGGTGTGACGCATCTTCTCTGTCTGTGCTTCCGTCAGGTTAGCGGCGCTCCGGTGCGCCAAGTCCTCGAGGAAGTCAGGCAACGGCCCCACACCAACCAACTCCTCGCTCCCCGACGACTCTTCTGGACGCTCCACTTCCTCACAAGTGCCCAGCTTTGCACCAGCTGGCACCTTCTGGGCCTTATCGGAGAAGTTGGCTACCAACACTGTAACTAACCCCTCCCCTGGTCCAACAAGGCTCCGCCCAACTGCTACGTCATCAGCCAGCTGCAGGTTTTGGATGGGCTCCACGAGGCCCTCTACTCCACGCATCACTCTTGACAGTCGACACCGGATTCTAGACTCTGTCCTGGGGGCAAGGTGCAGTCATTCAGCCGTAACTACCTCTGCGCAGCCAATCTCTGGAAGCAAGGGCACATCTTCACCGTGCACCCTCACCAGCTTCCGTCCAAGGTTGACACACGCCTTACTCTGCGTCAGGTAGTCAAGGCCCAGCAAGCAGTGTTCGTCCAGATCGGCCACATACACCGGCAGCCGCTGCACCGTGCTGCCCACGCCAATACGAGCCTCCACTGGCCCCTTGAGCTGCACACAATGCCCCGTGACACCACACAGTCTCTGTGGTGCGTCTGGAAGTTGCATAGTGGCCAACATATCAGGCTGCACTAGGGTATTCTCAGCCCCAGTGTCCACTGTCAGGCGGCATGGCTTCCCATCTATTGAGCCCTCCACCTGCATCGTGCTGGTTTGACGGCAGCTTACCCAAGTCGGTGCCCTACCCCTCCGCAGCCCCAACACAAGCCTTGGAAAGTGCTCAGGCTCACCTTCCTCAATGCTACCTTCTCCACTTTAGCCTTCTGGCCCCGGAGGTCACGGCGGGGCTGAGCAGCTGGCCCTAGGCCACTGGTTGCCTTCAGGAAGGCCTCGAACTCCAAGGCCCTCGCCAGCGCCACCTGCAGGTCCTCAGGGTGTGCCTGCTTGACGTAGATTTGCAGCTGCTGGTCCTGCAAAGCGTCAACAAAGAAATCGCGGGCCAGGACCACAATCATCTCTTCCGCAGCTGCAGGGTACGACCTCCTTACCAGCGCCTCCACATCCTGTGCCAGCTGGGACAGTGTCTCGCCACGCTCATGAGTCCGCTTCTTCAAGTGGGCCCGATATACCTCGGCCTGGTGGTGGTGCCCGAAACGGCGTTTCAAAGCCTCTGCCACGCTGGTGTAAGAGGCATGTTGGGAAGGCGGCAGATGCCCCAGCACTTCCACCGCGGGGCCCCTTAGCGCTGTTACCAGCTGCAGGGCCTTCTCTTCCTGGCTCCAGCCCTGGGCAGATGCCAGCATTTCAAATTGGGTGACATATGCCTCCCAGGCCACCTTCCCGTCGTACTCAGCTGGCTTACGCCTCACAGAATGTCTGGAGGCCGAGGGGCTGCAGGGTGGAGAACGCGTGCCGTGAACTAACACGCCCGGGGGGGAGGAAGGGGGTGAGGGAGGCAACGAGGCGGGTTGACCAGGTACGAGTTTGCCACCACCTATACCCAAGGGAGCGGTTCCGATGGGTCCCCAGCCTTCTGCAGCGACCACTGGCTCCGACACGACACGGCGAGGACCGGGGGTTTCCTGCCACGGACCCCAGGCAGACCCTAGTAAATCTGACACTCTGGCATCTGTTGCCAGAACCTCGTCTGCCTTCTCTGCTTGCAACGTTACTACCTCGTGACGCCGCCTTTCCGCCTTCACTTCCTCCCTCAGGCCCTGAACCTCGCCCTTCAGAGTCTGCACCTCCTCCATCAGTTCACTCTTCACGCTGTTGCAGCGGTGTACTGCTGAGTTTCCATCTTCACAGATGCAAGATTGCTCTGTAGCACCTCAACAAGTCGGCAGAACTGTTCCTCTGCCTTCCTTGCCTGCATCTCGACGAGATGGTGCGCCTGCTCGTGTGCCCTCTGTGCCTGCTCTTCTGCCCTTTGTGCCATTTCCTCCCTCATACCGGCCAGCATGGCAGTGATCAGGTCCATCTGGCTCAGCTTCACCTCACTCGTGCCTGCCTCAGTCATAGCCTCCTCTCCCTCATGGCTGCCACCATCTTTGGACGACATGATAAATCGGTGCGCTCACTGATCAAATATCACAAATCCCACTCCTGACACCATTTGTTATGTTTATCAGGTCACAAGGGCACACACAAGGTCTTCACAGGAGCAGCACCCAACTCTGTCTCCCGGCTTGTTCCTCTGCTCCTCCGCTCACAGCCAGCTGCGTCATGTTTGCCCAGGTCCCTTCATGTTAACACATGTTTCGCACAGAGACAAAGACCCACTGGCGTAGCAGTATATATCATCCAGTATTTTATAATATACCTCCTCTACTCCCTGTCTTCGAATAACTTCTAAACACTGCTGGTATTATAACAGAGTCAAATGCCTTTTCGTAGTCGATGAATGCCATGCACAGGGGTTTCCTATATTTGTTTATTTTTTCTCTAATTTGGGTGAGCACGTGGAGGTGGTCTGTTGTTAAGAATCCATTGCGGAAGCCTGCCTGATCTCTCGGCTGGTTAGAATCCAGCTGTCAGAGATGCGAGTTGTGATGACGTTTGTGAACAGATTATAAGTGACTGAAGGAGGCTTATGGGTCGGTAGCTTTTTTAGATCCTTTCTTTCCCCTCTTTCATGTT
>NW_023663691.1:0-14656 GCF_015228065.2 Penaeus monodon | reverse complement strand
TTAAAATTGGGTTTTTCAAAAAAGGGGGAAAAAAATTTTTTTGGTTGATATTTGAAAGGGAAGGTAAACCTAGACCAGGCAGAAGAAACCCAATTGAAACTGTGAATTTTTTTGGGAAAATTATTTTTTTTAGCCCTAGATATTTTTTTATTATTTGTCCATAATAACATTAATTTTTAAAAGGTTTTTGGAAGCCCTCCCTGATTGGGGTAAAGATTTTTAGGAAACCATCTTAGGGTAATTTGGGCTAAAAGGGTTTTGGGGAAAATTTGTTTTGGGGTTTTAATTTAATATTTTATGGGGGGTTTAAAAAACAGTACCACAGCAATGAAAAGGGAAAAAGAAAAAACATCTCCTTTTTTTTTTTTTTTTTTGGCTCCTTCCCAATGAAAAAAGAAATGATTATAAGCATAAACATTTGCTTGAAGTGAAAATATTTTGCACCTGTTTTATTGAAGTTTTTCATGGCAGTTTCTTTTTTCTTTTTTTTGTAATCTTTTTTTTCTTTTTTCACGAATTTATAGGTGCTGCAGAAGGTTGTTTTTTTGGGTTTTTAGTTGTTGGCATGCAATACACTAAAATCTTTATTTTGGGTGGTATTTATGTTAATCCCATTTTGGCAAGCAAAGCAAAAAATTTTTCATCACTTGATAGACGGGAAATTTTTAAGACTATTACTATGCATTTTTTTCCATACATAATACTGTTTGAAGAGCTTTCCCTTATGGACTGCATTGATAAGCTCATTCTTGCATCGTATTGTGGAGAGCTTACTCCTTAGAAACCTTAAAATTCTTTTTTAGCAAAGTTATTTTTTGTCCCATATGAACCCAAGGAATAATGTGTATCTGTGGATTCTGACAGAGAAGGGGTTTTTGCAACAGTAAGTTTAGAAAAAGAAATCCCTTAAAATTTGCTTGATTGTTGAGAGGTAGTTTATTTTTAAAAGATCTCACTGGCATTAGAGTCAATGTTTGCCTTAATTATGATTAGTAGGATAGAGAAGGTTTTTGTGGGTAATTCCTTTCAGTCGGCTATAATTTTAAATTTCCGGAACCTAATGCTTTACTTGAAAACGAATATTTTGTCTGAGCAGAATTTAGGATTTGGCAGAAAATTGAACAACTACTGTTTTTTTTGTGTGTGTTTGCTTTGTGTGTTTGTGTGAGTTTTAAAATGGATACCGTAATGCAAAGTAAACAAATTTTTAAAGGTACCATGTAAAATCTATTGTTTTTTATTGTTTTTGCTTTAGAAGCCCATGAATGGGGATCCAAATTTCACCCAAGTATTTTTTTTTGTTAAAGGTATTTTTCTAGTTTTGCTATTTTTAAATACAACCCGTAAATTCTTGGGTCATTGTTACTTTTTTTATGTTTAGATATAAAAGTGATGTTTTCCAGAACAAAAAAAAAAATTGGGTGTAGAATATTTGTTTATGGGAAATTTTTGGGTTTATAATTTTTTTTTGTTTTTTCTTCAGTACAGAAAAAGAGTTTGAAATATAAAAAATTTTTGTCATGAATTCAATGGGATAAAGACATTCCCGTTTTGGCTTAGGAACCTCTCAAATAAGTTAATTGGAAAATGTAATTAAAAAATAGTGCCAATTCATTTTTTTGCGAATGTTTTGCTACACTAGTTTAGGTTGAAGATGTCGATGTAAAAAATTTTTAATATGTATAAGGATTTTTTCATTTTTATAAATATAGTCCTCTATAGTTAAAAACAAAAATAGAAAGTATCTAAATATCTATTACCCCAAAACATTTTTGAAACGCAATTCAAATTTACCAATTTAGACTTTTTTTTAGAATCATTGTGGATGATCGTTTTTTTATTTTGTCAAAAATATGTGAAAAAGTTCCCAGTCCTTTGCCAAGTGTGGTTTGTTTATCAGTTCAGTTTATTGTAATGAACATGTTAAGAGTTTTTTTTTTTTTTTAAAAAGAAAAAAAAGCAAATACAAAAAAAAAGTACAGAAAACAAGCAGGTTTTTTCCACAAATATCAGGGGGTATGTGTCTATTTCTTTTGGGAAAAAAATGCTGCATTAGTGGCAGCTCTAATTATGTTTGATAAAACCCTGTAGGATGAGCCATTAAAATGTTTTCATCTCGGTGGCTTTTGGGTATACCAAACCCCTGGGGATGGGGGGGGGGGGGGGGGGGTTTTCATAATGGAGGATGTAAATAACCCGGAATCTGGCAGGAAAAACCCTTTTTTTGTGATTTAAAAAAGGGGAGAATACATATCCACGAAAATAAATTCATCTTGCCTTTACACTTTAAAAGCTTCCAAAAGGTTTTTGGCTTTTAAGGACTCAGTTAATAGTCCCACCTATTGATTTTTAAAAATTCATTTGTTTTACTTTATGTTTTTAATGTTATTAATATTTTTAAAAAAAAATTTAATCATAAATCTGTAAGAATATAGTGTATCAAAATTTAAAATTATTAGAAAAAAAAAAATTTTTTTTTTGCAAATTCAGGAAAGGGGAAAACAGGCACAGTTACTCTGATAATTCCCTTGGGGAACACTGTGGAGCCTCGTATGTAACAAAATTCACAAAAAACTACATGGGACAGAACATAAAAACGTTTCCATTGGGTTTTAAACTTATGATGGAGTTTCCCGTTAAAAATGGTTTCATAAAAAAAGGGCACATACGTACCTAAAAAACCCATTTAAAATAAGCCTGCTGTTAAGGTGCACTTTTTTTACCTCCCCCCCCCCCCCCCCCAGTCCCGCCACATAGTTTTTCATTAAAATGTGACGTGTACGCCAACACGTGTTTTTTACACCGTTTGAGGGACTAAGTATGAAACTTCAAATTGTCATTACCTATTGTAAATGTAGTTTCAGTTGAAACCAAAAGTACTGATTTTTTTTTTTTTGTGTGTGGGTGTTGTGTGTGGGTGGGTGTGTGTGTGTGGTGGTGTGTGGTTTTTGTGTTGTGTGTTGTGTGGTGTTGTGGTGTGTTGGGTGGTGTGTGTTTTTTTGTTTTTAATGCTGATAGGGGGGAGGATGGGTTACCGGAATAAATGTAGTAATTTTTTTGATTTAGAATAAGAAGGGTTTAGTTGTTTCAGTTAAACAATGTAGATTTTTTGTGTGTGTGTGGGGTGTTGTGTGTGTGTGTGTGTGTGTGTTGTGTGGTTTGTGTGTGTGGGTGGGTGTGTGGTGTTGGTGTGTGGTTTGTGTTGCGTGGCGTGGTTGCGTTGGTGTGTGCGTTTGGTGTGCGTGTGGGGTGCGTTGTGTTGTGGTTGTTTATATGTGTATTTAAAGTAAAAATATGTGTACATATATCACAGTTTATAATATAAAAAATAATTAAAAAACCCCCTCAGCTATTATGAATGTAGAGAATATCAGGGATGTCAAAGACAAAAGCCCCTTCATTTTTCAAGTTTTTCCAATCCATTCATAAAGAAGCAGTCGGCAAAAAATAAGATCTTCTTGCTAATACGCTGCGTATACGGAAAACCCCTTAGTTCTTTTTGGATTTAGAAATAGGTTTTTTTTTTAGGGAACAGGCATAGAGAAGGGATGCTAAGAGTAAAGAGGTGTTGTATAGATTTTGTGCATAAAATTGGTTTAAACAAGTTATGGTTTTGAGGGACTAATCTTGATTTAAAACATATTTTTTTTATTTTTTTAGAGTGTAAAAGTGGTTTTTGTCTAGCAAAAACAACAACGTTTGGGTTTATGATGTTTTCTTGTTGGGTGTTGTATAAGGAGTCAAAATTTTATTCGAAGATTTTTTTGGGTTGGATTGGATAAAGTTATTTTGGATATTGGCTTTCTCAGTATTCGTTTTTTTAATGCAAGTAAGGGTTTCGCCCTTTTTTAGCAATCTGTCTTTACCTCCTTTTTAAAAACCCCTTATCACTCTTTCATCTCTCTCTCCTCTCCCTCCCCCCCCCTCTCCCCACCCTTTTCCCTTCCCTTTTCCTTATCCTTTTCCCCTTCCCCCCTTCCCTCCCTTTTCCCTTCCTTTTTACTTCACATTTTTTTCCACCCCCTCCCCGCTCCCGTGTTTCCCTTCCCCCCCCCCCCTCCCTCCTTTCCTCTAAAGAATTTCCCCTGTAGCAGTTAAAAGTGTTTTAAAATTATAAGTAAAATTTTAAAAAAAATTTTTTGATATTATTTAGAGTTTTTGTTCAAGCCTTGAAAAAAGTTTTCTATTTTCATTTCACATCAGGATAACTGATGGCTTAAAAAATATTAACCCTAGATATAGGCTTTACTCTACAGTTTCAGATTTAGTCTTTTTTTAGTTTTTCTATTACACTGATGGAAATTTTTGGTTTTTATTATCTGCTTTTTTTTAAGGTGGGAATCCTGTCCTTCAAAGCATATATCACAAAAAATTTTCTTTCTATGTGCTAATTTTCCCAAGCAAAAAAACATGTTTTTCAGAATGTGCAGAAAAATTTTTTTTACATTATATATATTATAAAAATATATTATATAATATATATATATATATATATATAATAATATATTTAAACATATATATGTATAGACATTTTTTTTATATGTATGTAGTAATTAAACATATAAAGCTATATATACATATATATATATTATATTTTTTATTTATATAATTAAATTTTAATTAAAATATATAAAAATATTTACATTATATATTGTCTAATATACATATATTTTTATATGCTATATTAATATAATATATATATAATAATATATAATATATATATATAAAATTTTATATATAATATATTATATATTTAAAATTTATATAATAAAATGCTATGCAGATGTCTATAATTATAATTTAAAAAAATAATAATATATAATTAAATATATATATAATATAATATATTATATATTATATAAATATATATATAAAACTAAGTAAATAAAAATTCCTGCCATATCATAAAAAGTGATTTTTGCTGGGAATTAGAAAATAAAAAAGTTTTACGCAACATCGTCGGAAAAAGAAAGGTCCAGCCCTTTAATATTCCCTTAGTGTTCTCCGCACGACTTTGGTAGTAGCCCGCCCATTATCCACCCATAAAAGTGTTGAAAAGTGTGGGTGCAAGGACACAGCCTTCCCTCACCCCTGAATTAACGGGGAAGAAGTCGAAATACCCCCACCCATTTACAGCACTTTCAGTACCAGTATAGAGGTTTTGTATCGGGCCCAATAATCGTGTCGGAATTCCCCGACCCTAGGATCTCCCAAGCGTTTCCCCCGTTTCCCACCGAGTCAAACGCCTTCTTAGGTCGATAGGCTGCAAGCAACCCCCGCCCAAAACTCACGACGGGTTCCACAATTACTCGAAGTGCTAGTAAATCTTTTGGGGACTTGCCGGAGTAAATCCAGACTGCTCCGGTTTTGGTGCCTCAGTAGGGGGTTTGGGGATCCGTTTCAGAAGAATGTGAGCGAAAAACCTTGCCTGGTAGTGGATGTAATGCCACGGTGTTGTAAAAAGTCCCATCGACCCCCTTTTCCCCCTTCCAGAGGGGATGCCCACGCCCCAGAGGTCGGGGGAAGGTCCCCAGACTGCCAAATGGCAGTCAGGACGTAGCAGGCCCGACCTGGTTTTCACCCCCCCAGCCTTTAGAAATTTCAGCAGGGATTCCATTGCCTGCAGCTTTCCCCCCCTCTTCACTTGGAAAATCGCCCAGCCTAACCCTTTTAGGGTAGGATTTTCCTCGTGATGGGTGGGCCCGGGGCACGGGCACTGAGACATCGCTTGCTCCAAGAACTTTTTGGAGGGTCCACCTGGTACAACTGTTCAAAATCTCAGCCCAATTCACGAACCCCAACATATCGAGATGACCCGCCCATCCCCCTAGGACTGCAGTATCTGTGGGGGAGGGCTTAGGGTTCAGTTTTTCAGGGCTTGGTAGGCGGGGCAAAGGGTCATTACCAAGAAAAGGGCCTTCGACCTCCTCCCCAAGATTCCTGATGAACTGTTCCTTGCCCCTTCTCAGCAGGGGCCGACCCTAGCACCAGGGAACGACGAAAGACTTGTCCATTAGCCGAGCCTTGCGAACGCTTCAGGGGCCCTCAAAATGTTCCAGGGATAGGTATTCTCCCTTTGTTTTGGGGCGTACGCCAATGGACTCCGGGCTGCTTGAGTGTTCGCGTTAAAAGGACTCCCACAGAGCAACGGGACCGTCAGGTTGCTGGTTTCTGAGAACCCGTCAGAGACCCGTGGGGAAAACCCAGGGCAACCCTCCCCCCTTTTGTCTGCCAGTGAAAAAACCCTTTGGTTGGCCACTGGAGGGAGGGGAGTTTTTAAGTGGACCCCGCAGGGTGCCAAAGCGGGCCTATGGTCGGTGCCACAGAACTCCATCCGGTAAACCCTGCAGTTTTGGAGGATCCTCCCTGCGTGCTCAAGAAGTGGGCGATCTCCCTTTCCCATTACTCGTATCGCGACCAAGCTAGCGATCAGTTGGAGCGCTGGTACCAGGAGCCGGGTCCTATTTTTTTGGGACCTAGCAAAAATCCGGAAGGAGGGATTTCCCCCCTGCTGGGATCAGCCCCGAGCCATGGGGCCGACAGACATCTCGTAGCCAGCCGGTCACAGCCCGGGTACCGCATTGAGTCGCCCAGAACAAACGAATGTCCGCCGGGGGCAATCGTCTGCCACAGAAGTTTGGCGTAAACGCCTCTTTCACTCGGTTTTAGTACTCGGTAGGAGGGGTATACAGCAATAAAGACAAGAAGCCCAAAAACATGCTTCAGTCTCAAAGCCCTGATACGCTCTCAAACCGGTGTCACCTGACTACCCAAAACGAATCGACGGGGGATGGTATGGCTACACCCTGGGGGTGGGGACCATCCTGCGGCCCGACCCAAATAGGTGTAAAAACCACACTGATCGTGCCGCCAACCCGGGGGCTTCTCACCTCTGAGAGGGCAGCCAACCAATCCCAGTGCTTCAATTCCCGCGATAGCAGGGTAAAAACCGCTTCCTGCCAAGGGCAAGAGTTCCAACGCCTCCCGGAAAAACACGCCCTGAGGTTAAGCCTGGGTGGTCACTCCGGGTGCAGCCACCCGCCCCCCCCTGCCAACACAGCCCCCGATAAAGGGGTCGGGGAGGCTGTGGGACTGCCCCCACCCGTGGGGTTTCCCCAGGGGCTTTCCCCCAGAAGTTCATGGTGGGTTGGCGCCTGCCCCGGGGGGCAGGGGGGAAGATAACTCACGTTCCAACCTGCACCCCGACATTGCCCTCCCAGCGGGACCCCCAGCCCCCCTTACTTGCTGGGTGGGGGGACAACACCCCTCCCCCCAGCTTTTTTCCATTTACGCGAGACGTTGCCAGAGGGCATTTTGGGGGGGGGGGGGACTGGCAAGGCCCCCCCTCCCCCCGAGCGCCCCATTACCCCAGGGTGGCTAGGGGGCAGGAGTTTGGTACGAAGCCAGAGCGGTCCACACGCCGGTGGGCCCAAAAAATCGTACCTCGGGGGGCCCCCTGCTGCCCGAGACCCACAAGATTTAGCCTGGGACCCCAAAGGACCCAGTTACCCCCAGGGTTTGGGGACGAGAGGCACTAGAAGTCTTAATGATGGAGAGGCTGTGACCTGGAGGGGAGATTATGCAGAAGCTGCTCCCTTTTTCGCACTGGTAGCCAGGGGTGGAACGAAAAGCGGGGAAGGGCATGCAAGCACTTAACACTACTAGGCTACCCCCATCGCTTACTCACATGCCTTGAAGCCCCCACCCATAAAAGATCATACAACATAAAAAACACAATTAAGATATGTTTAAACCCACGGGGGCTAAAAACAGGAACCACCTTTAAAAAAAAAAGTATAATATACATATAAGTAAGAGTGTATGTATATATGTATTTCATATATAATATTTTTAATTATATAATATATATATATATATATAATAAAAATATATATATATATAATATAAGATAGATAGAAAATAAACCAGCTCTTGGTATATCTACTAGGAAGAAAAAATTTCCACACCTGGGGGATGGTACTTTACGCGGCTTGAACTATATAAAAAGGGAAAAAGGGGGGGAAACTAGACACCAAATCGCCTTTTGAAAAACGTTGTTTTCGCCCCAAAAAGGGGACATCTCAAAAAGGGAAAAAGGAATAATGATAGTTAAGCCCCGATATGCGAAGCTTGTTCGCCTGGGCTATACCCTGAGGGGAGCCCGGCCGTGTCGATAATCCCAGTCGCCCCCGTGTGTCAGTGGTGCGACTCGGCTGAACCAGGGTTTTCCCCCCGTGGTGCCAGCCACATAGTAAACCTCCAGCAAAAAATTTGGCAACTCCCGCGTCGGGCCCTTTAACCCGCCGCCCCCATAATGTGGGGGTACTGTATTCTACGAACCTTAAAAGAGAAAACCCCCCCACCATACTCAATGTTTAGCGTCCTGCGTTCATACCAGGAAAACTTTAACGAACCGTCGTTAAGTGATAAAACCCATACTTTCCCTTTCCTGTTTTTTTTTTTTTTTTTTTTTCGTATTGAAAAAAGCAAGGACAAGTTGGTTCTTCTCGGTGATTTCAACGGTAGGGTTGGTAGGGGAGTAATCTGAAGTAACCAACACCGTATAAGGAAAAAACCTTTTAACCCTCTGGTCTCTGCCCTTTGATATCGTAAGGTCCGCACTCCCGACTAACTACTCATAGATCTACACGTCATTCAGACTTCTTACCAGAGTATTCACAACGTGCAACCCCAACACCAAACAAATTTAATATCTTGAAAGGTTACCCCATATGGCCTTTGATGCCTAGCACATTTTTTTTTTAAACCATTAACAATTTTGAACGGTAAAACAATTTGCTGGGGGAATTCCTGCAAACCCCTCGTATAGCACCCCCCCTCGACATCCTGAGGTCAAACCAAAAAAGCTCCTAAGCGTCCCCCCGAAACCAAAACTCCTAATACAAAGAGCCTGATTGCTTCGACGATGAGACTCCTTTTCACTGGGGGGCAAGCCTCGCCCTAAACAATTTAAGAACCACTGGTCCATCCACAAAATTTCTGTTCAGGAAGTTAAAAGTAAAAAGTCAAAAGGTTTGATTCCTCTGAGCCCGCAGCATTCCAATTCTTAAAACACCTACAGGGACTAAAAAATAATAATAATAATAATAATAATAAAAATAATAAAAATAATAAAAATAATAAACCAAAAATAATGATGATGATGAAAATAACAAAAAAAATGAAAAATATTTTTTCCCCCTCAGGTCATGTGCCACTTTGCGCTGACGGCTTTTCCGCTTAAAACACCGCGAACATATGAAGAATTTGTGAAATTTGTATTTCCTTTCATTTTGCTTTTGAAATATTTTGCGAACAACAAAAAAATTTCGATTACTGGATCTATTCGTCGATGGGTAGATCTGAACAATTTTTTAAAATTACACACACAACACACACACACTTGTTGTTAGTATGTGTGTGCGTTTGTGTTGTGTGAGAGAGAGAGAAAGACCCCCACTGTCCCCCCCCCCCCTCCTCCTCTTCTCTCTCTCTTAATAATATATATATTATATATATATATAATATATAATATAATAATATATATAAATTTTATACTTTAGTATTATGGTAAATTTTATATATATATATATTTTTATATATTAATATTATATATATGTACGCCAGTTGCGTATATACGTGTGTGTGTGTGTGTTTTTATATATATATATATAATTTTTATATATTTTATTATATATAAATATATTATATATAACACAAAAAATTACACATGTATCATATATATATATAATATATATATATATTAATATATATTATATATTATGCTGATCAATTTTAATTAACGTGATTTTTCACCCAAACATAACAATCTTCTTTTTTCTTGGCTGCAAATAAATCAACTGTTTTAAAAACCTCAGCGGGGACACAGGCTCGGACCCACATTTCGTGTTTGGAAAAAACTGAATGTTGATTGCACCCATTGATGAAATTAAAGGGTCCTGCGCATTTGGAAAGCAGGGGTGGGGGGGGGGAAGGGGAAGGGGGAGGGGAGGAGGCGTAGGGAGAGAGGGAGGGGGAAGGCAGGTAGGGAGAGGGGGGAAGGGGGGGGGGGAAGTTAAAATTGGGGAGGGGAATGGGTTTTCGGAAATTTTCACCTCGCTAGTTTCCTTTCAGCGACCCCGGGGGTAGAGCGGCGAATGAAGAGTAAAGATGGAATTTTTTAATCTCTTTTACACGCTTTAAAAGGTGGCGATCGCTGTGTTTGAAACAGACAGGTTTTTGGGGTTTTTGGGTTTTAAGGGCAACGAATGATATTGTGTACAAAATACGAGAAAAAAAACTGGAAAAGGTGATTATATATATAAAAAAAAAAAACTAATTTTTTTCTTCTTGGAGATGTAAAAGGGCAGCGAGAGTGTGTAACAGTGTTATGAACCTAATTTTTTAGGAAAAAGTGCAAAAAAATTTTTTTTCTTCCTCCCCGCAGAGAAAATCCACTGTTAAAAAAAAAAACATGAAATGATCGAGTACCGAAAAAAACCCATATAAATGAATAAAATAAATCATAAACGCGTTAAAACCCCGAAAAATAAAAATTGTATTCAGCTTTTAAAAAACAACCAGCATCCAGAGATTAAAACCATTCAGCAAAAAATAAACGCTACAAGTCCAAAAAAACAGAAAAAAAAAACAGTTACCGGGAAAACCGCCGTTTAGGGGAGAATACGGTATCATCCCCCCCCCCCTCCTCCCTTACCGTTTACCCCTTAAAAAGTTCTGCCTATTAAGGGGAGCCGCCCGCATCTCATTCTACTGTCATTTTCATTCGCCGCCGTTTTTTTTCCCTTGGACCCACTCTTTAAATGGGGCTAAAACGTAATGATAATGTAATCAACCTAAAACGAAAAACACTTATTGAACCGGGAAAAGTTATGGCAGCTAGGGGGGACCTTAAAAGGGTTTTCAAGCCGAGTGCAAAGGATTTCCGGGGATTAGGCAGTTTTTTGAATATAAGGCAGTTGGGAAAAAGAGGAGGGGGGTCGGGGAAAAGAGAAATAAAGGAAATTTGAGAATGTTAAGAAAAAACATTACATGCAAAATTTTTCGAACGGGAGAAAAGGAAAAAACCCATAAACTTTAAAAATTTTTTTTGGGGGGAAAACCCTGGTTCAATTCGATTAAAAAAACCAAGGAAATGGGGAACCTATCAAGCTGGGGAAAAATCCCAAACGTATAACAAAAAATCTAACAAATATACTAAACCTGAAAAAGAAAATCGCTAAACATGGCGCCCTGGAGAAGAGTTAAATTTTGTTTAATGCCGCTCTTCGTTTTTTGATGTTCAAAAACCCGCCTTCCCGCCAATCAGGATTCAGGGAGGAAGGGGGGTGGGGCCAGGTCTGCACCCCCCACAGAAAACCTCGAACATTTGAGGCGCCAAAAACCCCCCAGGGTGAACGGGGGTGCTCCCCCGCCCCAGGAGTTGGGGGATACCTGGGGTATCCCAAAGAGGGGGTAAGCAAGAGCAGGGAAAAAAAGAAGGGGGAAAAGAAGGAAAAACGAAGAAAAGCACTGAAAGTGCTCAAAGGCCTCCTTGGGCTTTTCCCCCTTTAAAGGGTTCGGTGAAAAATCCAAGGAAGGATTGGATGGGTTTTCTACACTATTTAAGCCCGCCAGCCTTGGTGAGTATAAATATACCAATGAAAGACATGTACACGCACAAACCCCCGGGCCCCCCCACCAGCACATGCACAGCCATACCACATGCACATGCACAAAGCACAGCACCAAAACCATACACTCACCACACATGCCACACGCACCACATGCACACACATGTAAACATGCACACACGCACAAACACACACACACAACACACACACACACACACAACACCCCAAACACACACAAACCACACACACACAAAACCACCACACACACACACACACCCCCAAAACACACCCACCCACACACACCTGTGCACTTACATCAGCACCTCCCTGATTTTTTATTTTCGATCCTCCAGGTGTCCCAGAGCTCGAGGTCAAAACGCTAAAAAGGAACAAAAGCGGTTTCATAGAGGAGGAGAATGACGGTGTGGGCCCCCGGGTGCCCCAAAAAAGGTCATTCGGAGCAAAGGAAGGACATACACGCTCCCGGGGATGGGGTGTGTGAGGGAGGGGCCGAGAGGGCGCTCCGGGCATGTCTTCTGCGCAGGTCTGGTCACCGCCCTTAATTTTAATCGTCGTTTAATTGCTTTTTTATTTATTTTTTTTTTTGCTACTTTTTTTTTCCTTTGTCTCCGTAAAAACCGAAATTTTTTTTTTATCTTTTTTTTTGCCCTTTCCATGCCTTCCCACTTTTTAAATTCACATTTTCCTATTCTTAAATTTGTATCGCATTTCTGCCTTTCTTCTAATCAGTTTATTATCAAAGAAAAAAAAAAAATGAAATACATTAGGGAATGAACATGTATATAAAATTTAATTTAGCCCTTTTTTTGATTTGCCAAACCCTTTCCAAAAACAGACTCAAAGGAGACCGTTTGCTGGGCGGTGTCCCAGGGTTAGCACCTGAAAACCATTTTGCAACCCGAGGGGCCCCGGGCAGAAGGTAAGGGGTTCTGTCCCTGAACGATAGAGTCGAGTAGAATTTTATACGTAAACGTTCAAATATTAACCTACCTACATTCATTCATTCATTATTTCAATATACTACATAGATAACAAACACACCACACACAAACAAACACACCACACCCACACACAAAACAACACACACAACCCACCACGCCACACACGCACGACGGGGACGCACGCACGCACGCACGGGGACGACGCCCACGCACGCACGCCACACACACACACACACACACACACACACAAACACACACACACACACACACAACCACAAACACACACACCCAAAACACACACAAACACACAGGAAACATAAACCGAAGGTATAATTGGTTTTGATTTTGCTAAAAAAAAACCAGAAAAATGCGTTGATGATAACAAGCGACATAATAAAAGAACACACATTTCATAATAAAAACAACAAGACCCAACATGCAGGAAATTACAAATTTAAGAAAAAGGAAAATAATGAAATTTGAATGAATAATAATAATGTTAAAAGTAATGATGATAAGATACCAGTGATAATGATGATAATAATAAAATAAAGATAATAACAATATTAAAAAATAAACAAAAATGATGATGTTTGATAATAATGATAATAGTTTTAATAAAATAATTTTTATTATAGTAATAAAAAAAGTGCTTGGGAATAAAGTTTACACTCAGACCCTTGCAAAGGTGGTGAGTACAGTATATGGCAAGCCCCCGCCCATCGCTGTATGACAATATTTCTCGGAGACCCAGGCGGGAAAAGGGGGTTGTCACGATTCCAGGTAGATGTTTAAGAGAATTTATTTTTGGTATGCATGAAATATTAGGGTATCTACACATTGATTATCATTATTTTTTTTTTTGGTGTGTCAGTTTTTTGGCCGTTTATGTATGCATAAACAACACACCAACGCGGATACATTGCCAATCAATTTAAAAAATAAAAAATAACGAAATCAACTCCCATTTCCAATAGAAAAAATTATAAAATGAAACCTTTTGCTACAAAAAAAAAAAAAAAAATAAAAAAAATAAAAATAATAACGACAATCGCAAAAAAAAAGGCAATGAGTGCCGCGTCTTTTCGGTTTGGGTATGCCGGGGTACTACAAGCTGACCCGGGGAGAGGGGCGTGGGCGGAGCGACAGGGCCCCGCCCACTGCCCCTTTCCCACCCTTTACCTGGCACGTGAATGACCTGCCTCCCCCTGGGGGATCTCCAGGGCCCCGCAGCAGGTCAGGGGAAAGACACCTTTTTAATCATTTTTTTTTTTATTTTATTTTTCATTTATTTATTAGTTTTTTTTATTTATTTTTTTTTGATGTTTGATTTGCACTTGAAAAATTTGGTTCACTGTGCAAAATTAATTTTGAATTTGTGTAAATTTTAAAATTTAACTACCTTTTATTTTTTTTAATATTTTTTTTTTTTTTTTTATGCTTTTCTTTCTTTTTTTTTCTTTTCATTCCTTTTCTTTTTTTTTTTTCATCACTCTACCTTTTTTTACTTTGTATTCTTATCCCCTTTTTTCCGACTTATCATCAATTTTTTTTTTTCTCTCTCCTTTCGAATTCCCCGGTAGGAAATTTTTGGGGGTTCGGACCCTTTGTGACCCGCGGGCGACGTGGTCTTGTCACGGACCTGGGCTCGACATCCTGCCGCGGGAAAGGGGGGGGCCGGAGGAGGGCTGGGCCTCCCCCTCCCCTTCCCCCCCCATGAGGGGCCACCCATCGCACAATGGAATGTGCTTGCGGGTGAGAGAGGAAGGGGGGAAAAGGGGAAAAAAAAGAGGAAAAGGGGGGAATTTAGGGAAAGAGGAATGGAGGAAAAAGGAGGAAAAAAAAATGGGAAAAAAGGGGTGGGTGAAAAAAAAGGGAGAAGGGAAGGGGGGGAGGGGAAAGGAAGGGGAAAAGGGGGGGAGGATGGGGTAGTTGGGGAGGAAAAAGGAAAAGAAAAGGGGGGGAGGGGAAGGAGGTAAGAGGAGGGGGGAGAAAAAAGGGGGGAGGGGGAGGGGAAGGAAGGAAAACGAGGGGGGAGAGGAAAAAAAAAAAAAAAAGGGG
>NW_023663690.1:10000-14656 GCF_015228065.2 Penaeus monodon | reverse complement strand
AAGGGGAAAAACAGCTTGCGACTGAGCGAATTTCCCGCAGCAAATAGCTCGCAAGAAAAAAGTTTCGCTGGAAATCCTCTAATTCCCCCAATTTTCACGAAACTTGGTTTTAAGGGAATTAATAAACTGAAACAGAGTGCATAAAAAGCCTCAGAAATATCGCTTTAGTATGTTTAATGTGGTGACCCGATACGGCCGAGTTTCCCCTTTTCCTTTTTCTTGGGGGGGTTGTTTTTTCGCCCGAATTACGGGGGGAAGTTCGGGTTTTTACGGCGCGCGGGAGCCCTCGGGACCCCCTTGTGGGATCAAGGCGGTTCATTAAAGAGAGATATTTATATTATATATATATTATATATAATTATATTATATATATATATATATTTATAATATTTTAAATATAATAATATTACATTACACATGCAACCACACACACACACTACACACACGGCGCACCAAAAACACACACACACACAACACACAACACACACACACACACAACACACACACACACACCACAACACCACATGTATACCCTTCCCTTTTAAAAACACCTCCTTCCCCCCTTGAGTGGCCCAGCATCTGCTTTTTCTCTCCTCCGCCTCTCCTTCCAACGCATTTTCCCCAGGCACCCTACGCAACTTTCCGTCTCTTCATTGCTTCTCCATTTCCCTTTGTCTTCCTGTATATTGTAACAAGCTTTTTTTCCTGCACTCCCCTTAATACTATCGCGTCTTCCCCCAGCAAATCTTTAGAAATTTTTTTCCTTTTTCACATTTTTGATCTAAACAGATTTCGTTTTGTGGTTAAAAGTCTAAGTCTTTGCAGGGAAGTCAAGACTCCTTCTAGACATTTTGCAATCTTTTGTTCAAGTTAAAATTTAAATTTTTACTGGTACGAATTTTGGGTATTTGCACATGCCAATTTGCTCACATTCTTGTTGGTTTCGCCAACGTTATTTAACAAATTCCCCCGGGATCATTTTTTTTCCCTTTTCAACCCTTTTCCCCCCAATTCAGAATTATACCCTGTGTGTGTGTGTGTTGTGGTTTCTGGGGTGTGTGTGGTGTGTGTGTGTGGTGTGAAAATATATAATTAAATATTATATGTATTTTATATATAAATATATATATATATTATATAATATATATATATAATATATATATATATATATTATAATAATAATATGTGGGGTGTGTGTGTGGGGTGGGGTGGGTGTGTGTGCGTGTGTGCGGTGTGCGGTGGGTGTTGTTTTGTGGTTTGTGTGTGTGTGGGGGTTTGTGTTTGTGGTTGTTGTGGTGGGTGGGTGTGTGTGTGTGTGTGTGTGTGTGTATTGTGTAGTGTGTAGTGTGTTGTGTGTGTGTGTTTTGGCTGGAGTGGTGGGGTTTGTGTGTGTGTTGTTTGGGTGTGGTGTGTGTGGTCTGTGTGTGTAAAATATATTAAATTATATGTATATTTTAAATAATACATATATTGCGTGTGTGTATGTATGTGTGTGTGTGTTTTGGTGTGTTTGGTGTGTGTGTTTGGTGTGTGTGTTTGTGGTGTTTGTGTGTTGTGGGTGTGGTTTGTGTGTTTGGTGTGTGTATAATATTAATACATAATATATAAATATATTTTATAATATATATAAAATATATATAAAATATTATATATATAATATATTATTTATTATATATATATAAAATAATATAATAATTATTATATATAAACAATATATTTTCTAATTATTAATAAAATATATTATTTTATATATATCTATATATATATAAAATATAATATACCAGTGTAATATGATTTTATAATAGAAATTAATTATATTTTTAAAATATAAATGTAATATAACATACAAACACACCACACAACACAACACAACACACACACATTATAATATTATATAATTATATATATATATATATATATATAAAATATATAATATATATATATAATATTATATGTGTGTGTGTGTGTGTTGGTGTGTGTGTGTGTGTGTAGTAATGCGTGTGTGTGTGCGTGTGGGGTGTGTGTGTTTTGTGTGTGGTTGTTTGTGGTGTGGGGTGTGTGTGGTTTGTGTTGTTGTGTGTGTGTGTGTGTGTGTGTGTTGTGTTTTGTGTGTTTTTGTGGGTGGGTGTGTGTGTGTGTGTGGTGTGTGTGTGTGTGTGTGGTGGTTGTGTGGGGTTGTGTGGTGTGTGAAAGTAGATAAAGTAGCCCTAGACAAAAATATTCAATGTGTGTGATAAAATGTATATATACATAAATATATTACTTTTTTATACAGACATATTGTATTATATTATTGTGTCATGGTTCAGGGAAAGATAAAAGCTTTTTTTTTCCCCCATAGTACAATATTGTAGTTTAGAAACCTTTCTACCCTAAAGCTTTATCTGATATGTTTTCTTTGGCAGGAAAGCAGGGGTGAGCTGTAAAAGTATCATATAGTCCTTTGTCGACTATATTACATAGAAAACTTTCCTAGGGGGTTTTACCTGCCAGGCATATTTGAAATTCATAAAAGGCACCTGCAGGTGAAAGGTTACCGTGAGGAGAAGTACAGAAAGCAATTCTGTTATGATTTTAGCCGGGAAAGAGACTATGAAATTAAGATTCATTATCAGATTGCAATCAGACATTCAAGTACCAAAATAGAAATGAACAAAGAGATACTCCGAAGCTATGTCTTAATATAAACTCCGATCTCCTATTAACCTTAATCAAGAAGCTTACTATGATCAGTGCAGAGAATTACACCAATTTGTCCTAGCTTCCATAGCATATAATCGTAATAAAACCTCACATAGTAGACGTTTGGAGTGCCACTCAAGAGTAATAACATGAGAGTGAGACAACGTCCCAAAGACCCCATGCATGGCTTAAACACGAGATGGGGCGTCTAAGATGCCGAGGAGGGGCCGAGGAAATAACATATACAGCATATACTCAGTGGATGTGTGACAAGTCATTTACGGCGGGAATGGATGTGATGCAAGCGTCAGTACCAGTGGTCATTGGATTATATGGATATAGGTGTGTGTGTATGGTATATATATATATATATATATATATATATATATATATATATATATATATATATATATATATATATATATATATATGTACATTATATATATACTATATATATATATATATATATATATATATTATATATATATATATATATATATATATATATATATATATATATATATATATATATATATATATATATATATATATATATATATATATATATATATATATATATTAGTTTTCATGTTGTGATGCTTTGGAGTGAGTACGTGGTAGGGTCCCCAGTTCTTTCCACGGAGAGTGCTGGTATTACCTTTTTTTTAGGTAATCATTCTCTCTATTTATCCGGGCTTGGGACCAACACTGACTGGGCTGGCTTGCCCACCCAATGGCTAGGTAAGCAATCTAGGTGAAGTTACTTGCCCAAGGGAACAACGCGCCGGCCGGTGACTCGAACCTCGAACTCAGATTGGCATCGTGACAGTCTTGGAGTCCGATGCTCTAACCACTCGGCCCCCTATATATATATTATATATATATATATATAAATATATATATATATATATATATATATATATATATATATATATATATGTGTGTGTGTGTGTGTGTGTGTGTGGTGTGTGTGTGTGTGTGTGTGTGTGTGTTTGTGAATGCATAGACACACACACACACACACACACACACACACACACACACACACACACACACCACATATATAATATATATATATATATATATATATATATATATATATATATATATATATATATATATACATATATATATATATATATATATATATATATATTATATATATATATATACATATATATACATATATATATGGAAGAAAAAAACCACAATACAAAAACTAGATTTATTGAAAGTGAGACTACAGTTTCGAAATCCACCTGGATTACATCTTCAGGTCTGAAAAAGAAAGGGAGAGGAGGGGGTAAAAGAGAGAGAGAAGAGGCAACACGGTAACACGGGGCAGGTGAGGACAGACGAACGGAAGCAGAGGGAGGTCACATCAGGTCGGAGGATCGGGCGGACTATGCGCCGGGTGGCCGGCATACGTAGAAGGCGGAGGATATGGGATGCAAGGAGACTATCAGCAGGAGAAAAGCCGCTGTTCAAGTTGAAATTAGGCAGCAGCTTTATAAGGAAGATTCCACCAGTCTGCGGAAGTGGACATCGGCGGAAGGAAAGACAATCCGCGCTACTGACCAGTCCATCTGATGGCCAGGTCCCACTGATGGCAAAAGAGGGCGTTATTGTTGTGTCCCTGGATACAGCGTACTTATGTTGAGACAGACGCTTGGTAAGACTGGCGCCTGTTTCGCCAAAGTACTGTTTATCACAGGGGGCACAAGGAACAGCATAGGTGTTCCACCTTCGAGGAGGAAGGAGGGCTTATATAGGTTGCGACGGAGAGTTTTCACCTGGCGAAAGATCAGCCTGCAGTTGAGAGGGTGAAGAGGGCGACGGAGAGAGGTAGATTTCCTCAGTGTAGGGCAGGCTGAGGACGGGCAGGTGAGGAGTCTCTTAGGAGGAGAGTCGTGGTAGAAGGTACGCCGTGCCCTGGATAACGCGGCGTCGAGAACATGACCAGGGTAGCCCAGT
>NW_023663689.1:0-14656 GCF_015228065.2 Penaeus monodon | reverse complement strand
TAAAAACCCGAAAAATCAATCTTGCCTGTTTTTCTTCTTCTCGGCCTGCGGTTCAGACCGCTTTGCCTCTTCCCCGATTACGATAAACTTTAATTCCAAGGGCCAACTTTGAGCCTTTTAAATCGGCATCGGTCGGCTTTTACACCACCGGTTATTAGGCGGGGGGGCGGCCACGGGGGTTTTTTATTTTTTGGCCAGTGATTTTTCAATTTTAACTTTATGTTTTTGTTTTCGTTATTTTACGGGATTGGGCGGATGAAAAAAACGTAAAAAAAAAATTTTTTTCTGTAATTGAGGGGCAATGGCGAAAAATAATTTAGTCTGTTAGTTGTTTGTGGGTGTTGGCTTTTTGGTAAAAAAAAATTAAACATGGGTTTGATGTAAAAATTTTTTTTTTTTTCCAGTTTTGTCAGGGGAAAAAATTCAGTTTTGAGAAAAAATTTACGTTTACATTAAATTTAACAGCTTCAGAAGGGTTTTAAAAAGCTTGCAATAAAGATAATTTTTTTTTCGTTTTTTTTTCGACCTCCTGTGTCCACTCTCCACTAAATAATTTCCCACCCCCCCCACCCCCCCACCCCCCACCCCACAAAACCACACCACCACACAAACACACCCACACAAACAACCAACCACACCACACACAACCAAACCACAACCACCCAACACCAACACCACCCCCACACCCACACCCCACACCACAACCACAACAACCCAACAACAAACCACCACACAACCCACACACCACAAAACACACCACACAAACCCACCAACCCAACCAACACCACAAACACACCCACACACAAACACCCCAACCACCCAAAAACACCCACCCCCCCCCCCCCCCCCCCAAAAAAAAAAAAAAAAAAAAAACAAAAAACAAAAAAAAATAAAATTTATTGTTTTCCCGGTTTGTGGTTTGTGGTGGTGTTTGTGTGTGGGGGTTTGGGTTGTTGTGTTTTGGGTGGGTTTGTGTGTTTTTGGGTTTTGTGTTTGTTGTGTGGTGGTGGTTTTGGGGGTGGGGAGTTTGGTGAGTGGAATTTGAGTATGAGGTGGAGTGGGAGTGGGGTTGAGTGAAGGGGATTTGAGTTGAGTGGGTGGAGTTGGGGTTTTGGGTTGTTGGGTGGTGGGGGTTTGGGTTGGGTGGTGGTGTTGTTTGGTTTGTGTGGTGTGTTGGGGGGTTGTGGTTGTGTGGGGGGGAGTGGAAGTGAGAGTGGGAGGGGGAGTGAAAGTGGAGTTAAAAAAGTTGAGGGAGTGAGTGGTGGAGTTGGGAAGTGAGTGGGACGTTGAGTTGAGGGGGAGAAAGTGAGTGAGTGAGGTGGGTGAAGAAGTGTGGGTTGTGGGTTGGGTGTGTTTTGTGGGGTGGTGGGTTGTTGTGGGGTGGGTGTGGGTGTTGGTTTTTGGGTGTTGGGGGTGGTGGTTGTTTTGGTTTGGGAGTAAATTTAGTGAAAAGGGGTGGATAAATGGGAAATGGAGTGGAGTTTGAGTGGAGTGGGGGAGTGGAGTTGGGGAGTGGAAGTGTTTTGGGGGGGGACGGTTAAGAGTTGGGGATGGTGGGTTTGGTGTTTGGGGGTGTGTGTGTGTGGTTGTGGGTTGTGTGTGTGTTGTTGTGGGTGTTGTGTTGTTGGGTTGTGGTGGTGTGTGGTGTGTTGGTTGGTGGGTTGTTGTTAGAGTTAAAATTATAAATGGGAGTGGGGTGTGGGTTTGAGGATGAGTGAAGGTGACGTTGGTGTGGGGTAAAGTTTGATTGAAAGGTAGGGATTAGGTGTGTTGGGTGTTTGTGTTGTGTGGGGGGTGTGTTTGTGGTTGATTGTTAATAAAGGTTTGTATCGCCATAATATTGTATAAGTTTTCCTAGAAATTTTTCAAGTATTGTTATTTTTTGTGTTCTAAACCAAATTAGTATTTACACCAACAAAAAAACGAAAAAAACGCCCAGGCCCGCTTCGCACGCCGCTCGCCCAACGCAACCGCCCGCACGCAGACGGGGGGCCCCAGTGGCACATTACCAACCAGCGGGGCCCGCAGCGGCCAACCGGCAGCACGGGAAGCCAAAAACGGGCACGCCACGCACGGCCCCACCCAAAACGGGCCACGGCCAACGCCCCACGCCACCCAAAGCACCGCCCCACAGGCACCGGCACGCAACACACCCCACCCACACAACACCCAAACCACCCAAACACACCCACCCCAAACCACCCACACCAACCCCACCAATTTACCCCCACAACCAACCCAAACCAAATCCACTATACATATGTGTGTATGTTAAAATATTTTGTAAATTATAAAATATAATAATATATATAAATATAATATATATTAAATATTGTATTAATATTAACACAAACCACAAAACATTAACATAGATGTTAACATGTTACTTTACACAACCTATATACATAAAAAACAAAACACACCACCCACACCCAAACCCCACCCCAAACCCACCCAACCACCCAACACACAAACCACCACCACCCCCACACAAACCCACCACACAACCACCAACCCAACCCACCACACAACAACACCCACACCACCCCACACACACCAACCCACAAACAACCACCCACACACAAAAAAAACCACAACCCACCCAACACCAAACAAACAAAACAAAACAAAAAAACCCCCACACCAAAACAAAAAACCCACACCCCCCAACACCACCCCACAACACACCCCCCCACCACACCACACCACCCCCCACAACCACCCACACAACCCCACACCAACACCAACCAAACACCACCAACCAAACCACACCCAACACACCCCACCCACCCACACCACCCAACACCACCAACCCACCAAACTCATTCACTCCCACCCCCTCACTCCCCCACTCCACACCACACCCCAAACACCCACCAACCCACCACACCCACACCCACCCCCACCACAAAACCAACCACCACCCACACAAAAACAACCACCCACCAACCCAACCCCAACCCACCCCACCCACACACCACCCCAAACCCACACACACAACAACCCACACACCAACCCACCACCCACACCACAACACCACCCAACCAACACCAACACCACCACACCACACCCCCACAACCAAACACAACAACAACAATGGAAAAAGCAAAAAAAAAAAAAGGCCCATTTGGTGAAAACCCTTTCAAGTTAAAAAAACTTTGGCAAAGGGAGGGGGGTAAATTTTCCCTTGGTGGGCTACATTATTAGGATTTTCTTGTTATAAAAACAACTACTCTGACTTAATAACTTTTTTTTTTTATATAAGGCCTTAGTTAATTATTATTATTTTAAAAAAAAAAACTATTTTAGAAAAACGGGTCATAAAAAAACAGGGGTCATTTGAAAAGAAGATTAGTAAGTTAAAGTAACAAAAAACAAAAAAAACTAACATCTAGCCTAAACCCCAAAATGTATTCGTTTGGCCAAGCAATAACTGAGGTATCGTGTTAAAAGAGGGTGGGTTTTTTTTTAGCTTGCCTTTTTGCAGACTACTAAAACTTATATGGGTTTTTTTTATGCATACTGTTTCAGGCCCAGTCCATATTAAAAAACTAGCAGTTTTGAAGGTCCCCGATGCCCATAAGTTCATTTGTGGGGTGAAGCATTAAGATTGTTTTAACAATTTATTTTTTTATTTTCCATGGATATATCCAACAAGTTTTTTTTGCAAAAAACCAGTTGAATATTTTACCCCTTTTTGTAATATTTCCATGGGACATTTACCCCCCCTGTTTCCCACATCTTGTTAATCCCTCCTCATAGGGGCCAGGAATTTTTCAGGCCCAAAAAAAAAAATATTTTTTTTTTGATATAATCTAGTGGATAATTTGTGTCCTTGGGTGGATGAATTTTAATGTTAAATATGTGGCCATTTTTTGTAATTTTTTTAATTTCTTTGTTTAAGTTTTGGAAATTTGTTTATTAAGTGGGGGCAACAAAGCTGCCCAAAAAATTGTGGTTTGTGGGCAGCCTTTCCCACCTTTCCATTGGGAACCTCCCAATCTTGGATTTCTTCTTCATCATTGAGTTCCAACAATTGGGTTTTTATTAAACCAATCTCGTTTTTGCCCACCAGTTGCAAAAACAGCAAAAAAATCTTTCATATGAAAAATAAAAACTAAATGTGAATTTAAAAAACATATTAGGGGGAAAATTGGGGGACCCATCTTCCTTGCTGATTTAATTCTTTTTTTCCTTGGCCTGGCTTATTGTTTTCTGCAAAAAAAGGAAAATTTTCTGGAAACATCCTGTTGGCTAGAAATGGTTTTTTGTGCATTTTTCATGGCTGTACCTTAAAAAAACATTCCCAAAAAGATGTTTTTCTCTCTAAAAAGCTTTTCTGCTTCTTCAAGCAAAAAAAACCTGGGGGGCCCATTCTTTTCACAGAAAGGTTAATGAAAAAAGCAAAACAAACCAAGTTTTTTTTTAAAAGTGTGTTTTTCATTCATAAAAGCTGCTTGTAAGATTGTTTTTGATTAAGTTAAATTTTGTTACATATAGAAAAAAAATAAAATGCCACAACAAAAAATTAAAATAATTTTAATCTGTAAAAAAAAAAAAAAAAAAAATTAAAAAAAAACCCCAAAATTTTATAAAAAACAACAAAAAAACAAAAACAAAAAAAAAAAAAACGAATTTTTAACAGTGTCCCCACTAAAAATTCAAAGAAAAAAAAAAAAGCCACAAGTTTTTTTTGTCCGTGGGGACACACAAAAGAATTGCAGAAAACGGGGGAAAAGGGAAAAAAGGAGGAAAAAAAAGATATAAAATAAAAATTAAACCATGGCTGTTGGCTGAATCCCCAAAAATTTAAAAACATTGCTTAAAACAAGAGCAAAACCAAAAAACACAAAAAAAAAAAACAAAAAGGGGCATCTTTATCCTTTTTTAACTTGCCTAAAAATGGCTGAGGAACCAAAAAAAACTAAGGGGGGGGACAAATTCAAAAGGAAAGTGGAAAAAACCCTTTTTGTGGGGTGTTTGACTCCCACCAGTTGATTGCCATTCGGAAAACTTGATTTTTTTACATACCAAAAATAAAAAATGGTTCCTTTTTTATTATTTCAATTTTTGAAAAATTAATAAATGGCACTTTAATGTAATAACCAAAAAAAACATTTTCCAACCCAAGTTTATAAAAAAACCCAAAAGGGGGGTTTAACCCAATTCCCCAAAATTTTTTTTCACTGAATCGAAATTTATTATTTTTGTTACCAAATTTTAAAAAATTCATTAATTAAAATGTTCAATTTTTTTTTTTTTCACCATTTATAAATTCAAAAGCCTTCTTTATTATTTTTAAACAAAACCAACACCGTTTTCCTCAAAGGTTAACAAACCACAAAATAAAGACAACAAGTGATTTTTATTTCCAAAAAAAATTAATTTTCATAAAATTCTGTTTCAAAAAAACAAAAAATAAAAAAAATAAAAAACAGTGTAAGTAGACAAATGTCCCAAACCAGAAAAAACAAGAGAAAAAAACAAAAAAAAAAAATGGCCATAAATGGTGAACAAAGCAAACCAAAAACCAGAAAACAAGATAATAGGTGGGAACTAAAAAAAAAAATCAGGGTAAAGGACCCATGATGGGGATTTATTTGAAAGCTCAAATCTTTTTTAGCAAAAAAACAGTGAAAGTTCTTTTTTAAAAACTTTTAACAAAAAACCTTTAAGTCCAGTTACCACTTGTTGAATTTCTTTGTTGGAACTGAAGGAAAGTGAAGGAAAAAAAAAAACCTAATAAAATTTTTTTTAGGGACTGATGGGACTTTTCCAATAATTAAATGTTTTTTAAAAAAAAACATAATGGGGGGGAAAACATTGAAGGAAAAGGCTTTGCCCCAATTAACAGGTTTTAGGAAAAAAACCTGCAAAACCTCCATGAACTTTTTTTTGTTTTTTAAATTTTTAGCCATTTTAAAAAAACCCCAACTAGGTTGGTAAATTCGGGGATACCCCAGGAGGGGCCCCTTGCCACTTCCTAGGGATTTAAATCCACAAAATGGTTTTATTTGTTAAAAAAATTTTTGGGGAACCTTAGTTTCAGGGCCAATAGTAATTTTTCTTCTTCAAGAGTTCCCCAGTTTTCATTAAATTTTTAATTTAGTTTTTTAAAAAAATTTAAATTTAAAATTAAACATCCAGTTTTAACAGGCCAATAAAAAGTGGAATTTAAAAAAGAGTTATAAACCCCAAAATTTTGGAATTTTGGCTATTTCTTTTTTTTTGAAATTTTAAATGGTTTAGGGCTGGCCCAGGGGGGGTTTTTCCCCCAATTTGAACCAAAATTTAAAAGTTAAATCCCATAATTTGGATCAAATGGTAATTTTGTATTTTTTTTTCCCAAATTCTACTTTTTCTATCCACCTCATTAAAATTTTATTTTTTTTCCTTGTCCCCAATTTCATTTTTCAAAAAATAAAAAAAAAACCCCATTATTGGGATCAGTCGGGATTTTCCTTTACTTTTTGGGGAAAAAAAAACAAGGTTAGTACGGCCAAGCACCCACTAAAAGGTTCTTCCAATTCAGTTGATCGATGATTGTAATTTTTTTTCCAAAATAATTTTGGGGAAAGGGAATAAAGGAAAGGAAAGTTTGTCTAAAGGTTGTATATTTCCTTTCATTCCAGGAAAAAAATTAGGCTTTTGGCTTTTAACCACTTGCTTTTTTTTTTATTTATTATTGAGGCCAATGGTTTAAAATTCATTGTTTAACTTTTTCATTTTTAAAAAAAGCCCTTACTGTTAAAAATTGAAAGTGATGGGAGTAAAAAACATGTGGGTTTTTTCATCTATCTCTCTTGCCTTCTCCTTTTATAACCTAAAAAAGCCTCTTCCATATCTTCTATATATTTTTTTACATGGGGGCCAACATTTCCACAAATTTTGCATTTTAAAAAAAGGAAATTATTTTTATTCCAAATGAGGGGGCAGAATTATATTGCTTTTTAAAGGTTTTCCTTTATCCATTACAGTTAAAATGTTTTTTTCATGAAGATTGTTTATCAAGATTAATTTGGGTTAGTTTGTTCAAGTGGATGACAATGTGGTAAACAAATTTAAAAACATTGTTGTCTGTTCTATGGGCACCTAAACAAAAGTACCCAGGGGCCTTCCTATATATCCAGGATTGAAAAAAACACTTTTTTGGTTTATAAAAAATTTCTGGCAAAAAGTTTCCAAACCAAAAAAACAAAAAAAAAATAACAGGAATCTGAATAAGGGGGGGACAAAAAGAAAAAAATAAAGAAAAAAAAAAACAAAAGTAATTCAACAACTTTTTCCCCCTTTCCCCCTAACCAACCACTGGTTCAAGTAAATTTCTGCAAAAAAAAATTTGATTTTTTCCTATGTTTACTGAAAGACGGGGGGAAGCAAATGCGATACTGATATGTTTATTTTCCCTCTACTAATCCCATTGTGTTTATTTTCCAATTTCTTGGCTTCCTCTTTCCATTTTCCAATGGTTTGGGATGGGATGATTTGGAAAAGCTGTCTGTCCTGGGGGGACTGGGGCCTCTTGCTCCCCACCTTGTCCGGCCAAAAGCTGTCCACATGGGGCCTGGGGGGAAAAAACAAACAAAGGAATAGAAATTTTCAAATTAAAAGATAATTTTCCAGTTCTCATTTCCTTCCTATATTTTTTTCCATATTCCAACTTTAATTTTAAGAAAATATCCATACATTTAAATTTTTAAAAGCCAAAAAACCCCAAATTACCTAATATTTTTTAAAAATCTAATTTTTTTTACCATTGGGTCTGGAAAAAAGTACCATTTTCAACATTATTTTTTATGCCAAAAAAAGGTTTTAAAAATCAGTTAACAAAAAATAAATAATAAATTAACTTTGCAGGCATGGGAAAATTTTATTTTTAAAAAAAAACAAAAACTGTAAATTTTGAGGGACTCCTATAACAAGGAAAAAAAGCTAACACCTTCCTACCAGAAACAGCCTCTGAGTCCTGTGTTTGAGGAAGGAAAAATCAGGTTGGGGGAGTTTTTTGCTTTTCCTGTTTGGTGGACAAACAAAAAAGAGCAACGTTAGCAACCAGGCCATGTTATGGTGGGGTTGGTGGGGGGTGGCACCAACTGGGGCTGCCTCCGGTTCCTTTTTGGGGCAAAATTTTTTCTGCGACTCGATTAAAAAGGTCTTCTGGGTTTCCTCTACAATCTGCATGTAATAATTAACAAACAGGGAAATAAAATAAGAAAGGGGGGGAATTTTTACAAGGGTACTGTTAAAAAAAAAAATAACTAAAAATAAAAAAAAAAAAAAAACAAAAGGATGAAGTAAAAACAGGGGGGACAGGGTCTTTTTTCCCAGAAAAACCCCAAATTTTTCTTATTTGAATTTCCTTCACTTTTCCCAAGGTTTTTCTTTTTCTCTTTTTTTTTTCAGTTTCCTTCCTTTCCCTCTTTTCTCTCACCCCTTTCCCCCTCCCATAAAAAAAAAACAAAAAAATTCATTGGGTGTGGGTTGAAAGAAAAGGACGTTTATGAAAAATCCAAAAAAACAGCCAAAAAAAAAAAAGACTCAGAAGGGAATAAAAAATTTAAAAATCCCAGCCAATAAAAAACTGAAATATAAAAATTAGGGAAAAACTAAAAACAAAAACTTTTTAAAAAATTGACCCCCGAAAAAACAAACAAACAAAAAACGAGAGAGAAATAATTTTAAAATAAAACATTGTGGGTTTTGGACCTACCTGTTGGAAAAAAAATTCAGGTTCTTTTCTTCTGGTTTAACCTTATTGCCAAGGAGGGTTTTCTCCAGTTAATGTTGCTTACTTCTTTTGGGGAAAAAAGGCCATTGTTCCAAGGGGAGGGCCGGGGAACTGTGTCTGTTGAAAAAAAAAATAAAAATTTTTAACTTAGAAAAATTTAACATAAATCTAAAAAAAAAAAATGTATGTACTTTTCTGCCTGTAAAAGTTTCCATTTTCCCCACATTAGCTAGGGAGTTCCCCCACCCTATGGTGGCCCCCACCACTGTCTAACCTACAATTCTAAACCCCCCCTTCCTTTTCAGCCAATTGTGTTTTAACCATTACCCTTTTTATACCTCAATACTTTTTTTTTCCTCTCCTCTCTTACCCTTTTCTTTCTCTTCTCCCTTCCTTTTTCCTTCTTTTTTTCTTTCTAAAACTCGGCCTTCCATTTTTTGGTTAGGGGGTTTCAGGGTTAAAAATTAAAGTAAAAAGAGGGGACTTTTAGTTATACAGGGGGGGAAGGGGGGAAAAACATAGTAAACTCCCCCTACCATTTTTCTAAAAGGGGCTAGGCCCTAGGTCAGTGGTTAAAAAAGTGGGGTCCAACCCTGCTTTCTTTCCCTCTCTTTTCCCATTACAATTTTCTCTTTTTTTTGATAAAGGGGGGGAAAAAAAAGTTTTGTTATGTTTTGGAATCAAAGTAATCTTAAAGTGCCGGGTCTCCTTTTTTTGAAACTTTTTGCCCTTTACCTGTATTGCCCATGGTCACAGGCAGCCTGGCAGGCAGGGCTTTGGAGGGGGGGGGGCAAAAAAGGAAGTTTCAGAGGCTAGGGAAAAAAGTTTCCCCCCACAGGACAAAAGTCCCAAATGAAAAAAATTACAATCAGCTTTTTAAATTGGAGTATCTGGTTGCACTGGGAAAAAAAAAAATAATATATATATAAAAAAATATTATATATATATTGGATGGCATATTATATTTCTTTACAATTCAAAAAAAAATAGTACAACATTAATCTCAAAAGTATTAAAAAAAAAGCTTTTGCCACTCCGCTGGGTTATAGGAAAAAAAAAGGGGCTTTTTCTCTTTACCTGCGTAAAAAATACTTTTCCAGGGTTGGCCCATTCCAGCGAAAGGATTAACCTGGCTGTTTAGTTTTCATATTTTTTTTCTTCAAGTAATATTTTTCGTACAAAAATTTCTTTGATTCCCCCAAAAAATCTGCAAAACCTCTAAGCTCGAACACTGTTGATTTTTTTTTAAGAAGATTAACCTATGCATTCTTTTGTTAAAAAAGTAATAAAAAATATTGGGGGTTTTTTTTCAGGTTCTTTTTTGTCATTTTCAACCCCTTTCATCATCATTCAGAGGGGCTTAAATTTGCCATTTTTTTGGTAAAATTATCAGGTTCTTAAAATTTTCACATATGGTCTTAAAGATTTATTATGTGGGAAGTTTTTTTTTCTTTGTTTCTTATTTTTAAATTTTTAAAAAAGTATTTCAAAATGGGAAAACATAAAAACCTCCAACATCATTGCTTAGAAGAAAATTTGTTTATGGGGAATTTCAAAAGTTCCCTATGGGAATTTGATTAGGGTTTGTGGGGCAGGTGTGTGTTAGATAAAGCATGCCATTTTTCCTACATCAAGGGGGGCTTTTTCTGTAAGTCTAGTTCCCACTGTGTTCAAATTTGGGGACCCCTTCTTCTGGTTTTCATGTTAGATTTGCTGAAAACAGGGGAAAAAAAACCTCCCAGCAAAACATATAATTTCCCGTGACCAATTTGCAAAAAATTTGGCTGTTTAAAAAATAAATTTTCCTTCTTTTTCTATAATTATCATGTATTATTTTTTTTTTTTCATTTAATTTTAAATTTTTTTTTTTAAAAAAAATCTCAGATGATAAAAAAAAAAATTAAATTCCAACAATATAATAAACAATAAAAAACAAAAAGTTTACTCAAACTTACCACCTTGGGGTCCTGTTAAAAAAACAACGCAACACCAAAACAAAAAAAACTTAAACAATGTTAAAGGGGGAAATCAAGAGGGAACCCAAGGAAAAAAAAACAGGGGGGGGGGACCCAACCTTCACGGGCAGAGGAAAACATTTTTTCCACTTTCACTTTTTTTTACCATTAGGTAGGGGGACATGTTGGGCTTCTTGTTAATCTTCTTTTCACCCAAAAGACCAAAACAATTTTTGTCCTTCAATTTTTTCCCCTGAAAAAAAATCAAAAATTTGATTTTTTCATTTTCAATTATTAAATTAAAATAAAAAAAAACTATGTGTTTTTTCACCATAGAAAAGAAACATTATAAAAAACTATGTTATTAATTAGATAGGGGGGGGGGAATAATGTATTTCTAAAAAAAAAAAAGGAAATAAAGTTGGTCAGCTGGCAAGAGGAGGGCTTTAACCTTGTAAAAATTTTTTTCCAAAATGAAACCCAAGATTCCCAAATTATTTTTTCCATATTTTTCTCATATCTGGCCAAAAAAAACTGAGGATGTAATTTCTTGGTTGGGGACAAATTTAACCAGTCGGAAGAATGTAGTTTAACAAATCTATTTTTTTTCTGGGAAAAAAAAATAATCCAACAAATTTATTAATTTGGATGTTTTTTACCATGGAAAAAGAAATATTGCCATTATTGGAAAAAGTTTATCTTTGGGCGAAAATTATATTCACCAAATGTTACTTTTACATTTTATTTGTAAAACCTTTTTGTCGGTTCAGTCAACAAAAAAAAAAAATTTTTAACTTCTGTTACCTTGGAAAAATTCATTTGTTCGCAGTTTTACACAAATTGGTTGGAAGGGAATGGGGAAAAGGTATTGTAGTTTCAAAGGGGGGTGGGGGGGGACCCTGGAACAATTAAGTTCTCCCCCCCTTGCATAAATCTTCAATTATAAAACCTGGTCGTCTGAAATTACTTGGAAGAAATGGCTGGCAATATAATCTTTTATAAACCCCCTTTTCTCCATATGCCCCACCAATTGAGTTGGTGTCTTGCTTCTTTCCTGTATTGAACCTTAAAAAAAAAAAAGAGCCATTTATATCTCATCAGGTTACTTTTTTCCTTAGCTTATTGCATAAAAGGGGGGAATTGTTTTCCCACATGGAAACCTTTTAGGATGCCTCTACTCTTTCCCAAAATAATAAATTAAAAAGATAGAAAAAAAATAATAAAAACAAAAAAAAAAAAAAATATTATATTAAATTAAATTAATATCATTCTCTCTTTACATAAAAAAGCAATAAAAAATATATTGGGGAATCTGGACATTTAAATTATGTGGCAAAAATTTAAAAAAAAAAAAAAAAAAAAAAAAATTTTTCCTCACCCAAAGGTTTAGAAAATTTCTTTTCTTAAAGGAAGGAAAATTTTAGGAGTATACCCTTTTTTTCCCCACTATTTTTTAAAACCAATTCCGGATCAGGAAGCTGTAAGAAATTTTTGTGGTCTGCTCCATGGACTAAGTAGAAAAGGGCTGGGACACATTCTTTGCATTTATGGGCCCATGGTAAAACATGGCAGGGAGTGTAAAGGGTGTGTTGGGACCCATCTCTGGGAACTCTGCAAAAAAAAATATTTAAAAAATTTATTTAGAAATATATATATATATTTTTTTTTTTTTTTGGAAATAAAGTACCCAAGCAGGGAGAAAATTTTCATAAATAGTTGGGCATAAAATTATTTGGGCTGTGTTAATCTAGGTTTTTATATTATAGTTTTTTATTCTAAAAGTTTTACCTGTGGTCCAGAAAAAAACATTTGGTTAGAAATGTTAATTCAAAAAAAAAAAACCTAATTTTAAATATTAACAAAAAACCCTTGATTAAAAAAATAAAAAATCAAAGGGCAGGATCCTGACTTTTAAATAAGAAAAATCCCCACAAGGAATCTATGCTTTGTTGGAACCCCCTGTGCAAGGCGCTTTGCTTGCACTTGCTAATTTTCCCAACCCCATAAGGTTTTTCTTTCAGCAACCAGGCTTGAAACCCTCCATATGTTCCCAAAGCAAGGGGGCCTTTTGCACATTTCAAAACCAACCCGTGGGTTGATTAAAAAACAAAGCTCTGATTAAAAAAAAAAAAAAAAAAATTATAAAGAAAAGTTCCAATTATTTTTTATATTCTATTAACAAAAAAAAGAAAAAAAAAAAAAAAAAGTTAGTGGTTAAAAATCATGCTTTTCCAAAACAACCAACAAAAACTTTTCAAAAAAAATATTTTTTTTTTTGTGGAAAAAAAAAAACAGACGAAAAAAAAAAATGTATGTAAAGTTTTTCATTTTCCCCCCCCTAGAAATAACCCAATAAAATCTATGTTTTTAATTTTCAATATTTTACAAAAAAAAAACAAAAAAACAACCTTAAAAATCCTCTCTGAACTAAAAAAAAAATATTTAAAAAATATTAAAAAAAAAAAAAAAAAAATATTGCTTAAAAAACTTTTGGGAGGGGCCAGTTTCAGGGGTTCAGAGAAAAAAAAAAATGAAAAAATGGAAATGAGAAAAAATAATTATGGGAAAAAAAAAGCCATACAAACACCACCACCATTTCTTCTTTCCCCCCCAAAAAAAAAAAAACTATCCAAAAAAATGAAACTAATTTTTTATTGGACAAAAAGACATAAGAAAAAAAAAAAAAAATCTTTTTTACATAAGATAAATTCACAAGAGGGCAAAAAAAAAATTCAAAAACTAAAACATACATTTCCAAACTTTATTGGTGGACATTATTTCCATTATTTTTACCACATGAAAAAGGAGGGTTTGTGGTCCAAGATAGAACATTTGTAATTGTGGGGCATCGGGATCCCGAAAAAAAAAACTGTGGTTGCAGCCAGTAAAAATTTAAAAAAAATTATTGGGGAAAAATGGACCATTTTCCGAAAAAACACAAGCAAATTGGGCCAAAAAGGCTGTTGGTTTACCTTCCTCGGTCTTGAATTCGACAACGGGTTTTGGGGAGATTAAAATCTCTTTTAATCGATTTAGAAACCCACAAAAAAATTTTATGTATGTTTAAAAATTAAAAATAAAAACCCAAAAAAAATGTTATTTTTTACCAAAAACCAAATATATTTTCATAAAAAAAAAACTTATGATTAAAAAACTAAAGGTAAGTTATTTTTCAAAAATAAAACAAAAAAAAAAAAAAAATAAAAAATCACAGTCTTACTAAAAATAAAGGTACAGGGAAAAAATGTTAGTTTTTTGGATGAAGGGGATTTTTTTTTCCCTTGCATTAATTTTTAATTTTTTTCCATATACGTTTTTTGCTTTCAATTAAAAAAAATTTACAAAATCACCTTTTTTCTTTTTTCTTCGGGATATGCATTGTATGTTGGTGTGTGTGGTGTGGTGGGGGTATTGGTGTATGTGGTGTATGTGTTTGTTGTTGTGGTTGTTGGTGTTGTGTTTTTTGGTTGGTTGTGTGTGTGGTTGTGTTGGGGTGTGTTGTTTGGTTTGTGTGGTTGTTTGGTGTGTGTGGGGGTTGGTTGTGGTTGTGTGTGAGTGTGTGTGTGTGTGGGGGTGTTTGTTGGTGTGTGTGTGTTTTGTTTTGTTGGTGGGTTGGGGGTTTTGGTGTTGTGGTGGGGGTTGTTGTGGGTGTGTTGGTGTGGTTGTGTGGGTGGTGGTGTTGTGTGGTGTTGTTGTGGTGTGCGTGGGGGGGGCGTGTTTGCGGTGTGCGTTGTTGCGTGTGGTGGGCGGTGTGCGTGTTGCGTGGTGGCGTGTGGGGGTGGGTGGGTGGGTGTTGGCGGGTTTGGCATTGTTGGGTTGGGTTGGGGCATTGGTTGGATGTGCATGTGTTTGCTGTGGGTTTTGGGCATGCAATGGTGTGTTGAGGAAAAGTTATTTTTTTTCCCCTTTTCCCAAATTTTTTCCTTTCTAATTTTTTTGGTCTTTCTTTAAAAACAAAAAAAAAAAAAATTTT
>NW_023663688.1:0-14657 GCF_015228065.2 Penaeus monodon | reverse complement strand
GTTTTTTTAAATAAAAAATCCCCGGGAAAGGGCCCGAGGGGGTTTAAGGGGAAAAAGGAAGGGGGGCCCTTGGGGGGCCGGGACCGGAGGGATGGGGGCCGGGGGGGGGGGGGCCAAAACGGGGGGGGGTTCCTTGGGGGAGTGAATTTGGTAAGGGTGTGGAACCAGAAAAAGGCTTTTTTCCCAAAGGAAATTTTCGGGGAAAAAGGGGGAATAGGGTAAAAAACCCCCTGGAGGATTTAAAGGGGAAAGGGGGAAGGGGGGTAAATGGGGGAAGGCTTTAAGAAAAAAAAAATTTTAACCTTTCCCCCTAAAAAATTTTTTGGAAAACGGTTTTTTTTCCCCCTTTACCCAAAAAATTTTAGTTAATTTTTTTTGGGGAAATTCAAAAACCTTTTTTTATTAAGGTAACATTTTTTTAAAAAAAAAAAAATTAAAATAATCCCAAAATTGATTCAAAAATTTAATTTTTCCAAAAGGGAAAAAAACCCTCCCAAAATTAAAATTTTTAAAGGAAAAAACGGTTTGGAAAACCGTTTAAGGAAAAAACCCCCAAATTTGCGAGGAAAAAAAAAAAAAAATTTTTTTTCGTGAATCACCCCGGGGGGTTTTTAAAGGGGTTATTTTTCCCCCTTCCCTTGTTTTTTGGGGAACAAGAAAAGGGTAAAAGTTTTAAAAGAAAACGAATAACAGGATTTTTACCCCTTGGGGGGGGAACCAAATAAAAAATAAACAAACCAAACAAAAAAATTAAAAATTTAAAATTCAAAAAAAATAAAATAAAACTCGAAATAAAAAAAATTTAAAAAAAATAATTTTTAAACTTAAAGAGAAAGGAAAAAACCCACCAAAACCCTTCCCCACCAAAAATTTAAATACCAAGCAAAAAAAAAAAAATAAATTAAAGCAATAAACAAAAAAAACCACACAAAATTAACACAACATTCCTTTTTTGGGTTCACAATTTTTAAAATTTTTAAAAAATTTTTTACACCCCCTTTTTCCAAAATACTTTTCATAAAGTTTTTTCCCCAGCAAAAAATTTTTTTTTTTTTTAAGTTTTAAAACTTTTTTTTTTTTTTTTCAATAAAAATTTTTGTGTTGTTTTTAAAAAAAACCTGTTTTTTCCCACCATTTCGTAGTATTTTTACTAATTAACAAAAAAAGTCGGAAAAAAAAATTATTTGGGGAAAACCTTTATTACTCATATTTTAAAAAATAATTTTAGTTTTTTTAATTTCCGGGGGAAAAATAAAAAATTTAAATTTTAAAAAACCGGGTTTGTTGCAGTTTAAAAGTGTTTAAAAAAAAAGGGCAAAAAAAAAAACAAAACGTATTTTTAACCATTGTACTTTAAAACCAGAATTAAATTCCTAAGGGCATTAAAACAATTAAAACTTGGGGGGGACAAAAGGAAAACACTTTCCCCCCCCCAAACCCAAAAAAAAACCGTATTTTTCATTCGGGTTTTCCTTTTGAAAAAAACAGGGTTTTCCCTTTTTCCCTCGGATGGTTAATTATTAAAAAAATGGGGTGCATAAAAAAGCCTTACTTGACTCAAGTTTTCTTTTTTAAAAAAAACCCCAACCCTTGCAAAAACCCTTAAAACCAAAATTTCCTGGGAAAAAAAATTTTTTATAATCCCGGTTGCAAAATTTTCCCCAGGGGTCAATTAAAAAAAAAAAAAAAAAATGGAAAAAGAAAAGGAAAAATTGGGTTTTAAAAACATTCATGACCAAATTTTTTTTTTTTTTTTTTGAAAGCCCCTAAAAAACGTCCATCCCAAAGGCAAAGCAAATGTTTCCCAGTTGGGACAACAAAACAGAACAATTTTTTTCCCTTTTTTTCTCAGAAATTTTCCTGTAAAAAAATTTGCAAGACACCTTTTCCCGAAACGGGGATTGAAAGGAGAAAAAGGGGCCGGGCCGTGGTTGGTTGGTGGGAAGAGGAAAATGGTCAAGTTCAAAGGCTGGAAACCCCCGCAAATCCCCGCAAAACTCGAAATCCACATTCCACGGTCCCTTTTCTCCTTTTTGTGGGGTTTACCCACCCCAGCCTTTTTTTTTTGCCTTGGAAGTTGAACATAAAAATTTTGCGGGCCAATTATTTAAAATATAAAACGCCAAAAAATCCAAAAATGTTTTTAAAATTGAAAATGTGGTGAGGGGGAATTTCATGAAATTTACAACATGCAAAGGGGGGACCGGGTGCCCACATGTAACTTGAATTGAACTTTGCCACAACAACGGGCAACGAGCAACATGCCCTGGGGGACCACTTAGGTAAAAAACTACCAAAAAAACGCCAAAAAGAAACCAGGCGGGGAACCCAATTACAGAAAGCCCAGAGAGGGAAGAAGATTTAGGAAAAAGGTTAAGGATAAGTTAGGGAAAAGAGGAGAGTTAAAAATTTCAAACTTTAAAGCCCTTCATCCTGCCCAAATTTTCCGCCCTTTAACAAGTTTTTGTTTCCCCAACGCCCCCCCCCCCCCCCCTTTTAATTTTCCCTTTTTTTTTTTGCAAAAACGAAAGGCCCATTAATATCATTTTTCAAATAAAAAAAAACAAATTTTTTCCCTCCTCAATGCAGTGCCAGAACCAACAAATAAAAACAAAGGCCTCTCCAAATCCCCCGTTTTTTAAATAAAGGAACTTTACCCTTGTTTTTAAAAAACCCTTTATAATCAACTGACCACCCTCCATTAGCAACTTTTCTTTAAAAGGGGTGCCTTTTTTTCCCAAATAAAAAAAATCCCGTAAAACGTTAATTTTCATGGCCAAGTTATTTTTCATTCCCAATTCCTCTATTAAAGGCCCAAGCTATTTTGGAATGTAACAGTTTTTTTTGAATTTAAAAAACAATCCCGGGCCATTTACCCGGTTGGCAAATTGCGGGGCGTATTAAATTCCACCAGTTGGACCGCCCCCCCAGTTGCAAAAACCAAAAAAAAAACCGCCAAACTCATCTTTCTCCCAGGGAATTGCCCAAACCCTCTTCCGATGAGCCATTAGAAACAGATTTTAAAAACTTTTTTTTAAAACTGGCCTTTTAGAAATTTCAATTTTACGGAAGGGAGGAAGGGGAGGAACTCGCGGGCCCCATTGCACAACTTTCCCCCCGCCCGGCAGCCACCCACTCCCCCTCGGCGGCCGGCAGAAATTGAAAAAATCTAAACGACCCCGTAATTTTAAAAGTTATTTTCCTTTTTTTTTCCTTCAGAACAAACTTTCGTTTGGAAAAATGCCGAAATTGGTGTTGGTGTGGAGATTACACCCGCGCCCCGCGGGCCGCCCCCCCAAACCCGGCCCCGCCAAACCCGCAACGCAACCCCAAACAACAACACGCAACGCAACTTATACCAAGCAACGAGGGGGCCAAACCGGCACGCACCCCAACGGCCCCCACACACAAAACCCCCAACCCCACCCAACAACCATACGGCGCCGCGGCCCCGCGCGTAACAAACGCGCCACGCCCACCAACGCACGCCGCCCCACAAACCCCCCACCAAAACCCCCCAACCAACCCCCCACAATTTTAATATATATTATAATATATAATTATTAATAATATAATTATAATAATATTTTTAATATATATAATTTATATAAACAATTATTATATAATAATATATAGACAATTAAATTATTTACATAATAATATTTCATATATAAAATTGGGTTAAAAAATTCTAAAAAATATACAAAATAAACAGATTTACTTAAAAATAAAAATTTTGGTTTGGGTGTAAAAAAAGTGTGTGGTTGGGGTGTTGGTGGGTTGGTTGGGGTGGGTGGGGGTGTGGGTGTGGTGTGGTGGGGGTTTGGGGGTGGTTTGTTGGTTGTTGGTTGGTTTGGGGTGTGGGGTTGGTTTGGGGTGTGTTGGTGTGGGGGTGTTTGGTGTGGTGTGTGTGGTTGTTGTGTGGGGTTTGTGGGGGGGGTGGGGGTTTTTGTGGTTTTGGGTGGTTGCGTGGTTGGTGTTTATAAACCAAACCCCACAAAATAAATATAATAATAATATATATAATTAATATTTATATAATATATATATATATATATATATTATATAAAAATTATGTTGTTTGGTTTTTGTGGGTTTGTTGGTGTGTTGTGGTGTTGTTGTTGGTGGTGGTTTGTGGTTGTTGTTGCGTGTTTGGTATGGTTAAACGTATGTAGTTAAAACACCGGGCGCCGCGGCGTTTTTTATGCCATACGTTTTTTTAAACAATTTACATATTATGGGGGAAAAATATTAATAATTATATTAATTTTATATTATAATATATTAATATATATTTATTAATTTATACAATAACATGGCAAATATGTTGTGGGTGTTGTGTGTTTTTTAATTTAAATATTACGTTTTTTAACATAAATAATTTATAATAATATATTTAATTATAATTATTAAATTATTTATAATAATATTTATATTATATAATTATTATATTTAATTTAATTATTAATATTTTATATTATAATTTGGGGGGGGGGGTGTATGGGTATGGGAAATATAAAAATATTAAATATAATATATATATATATTATTATAATAATATATATTTATTAATATAATATTTATAAATAGAGAGAGAGAAAGGGAGGAGGGAGGAAGAGAGGAGGAAGAGGAGAGGGAGAGGAAAAAAAGAGGGTAGTATGATAAATGGGCTTATGTATGGTTTGAAAGGGGGATTATATATTGAAAAATTTAACAATGGCCCAACAAAACATAACTTTAAACAATATTTAATTATAATATAATATAATATTAAATATATTTAATATATAATATTATATAATTATAATAATTAATTTAAAAAATATTATAGTTAATTATATATATTTTATTATATATAATAATATATAATTATATTATAATAATAAAATATAATATATTTAAAAAATTTTATATATGGGGGGGGGGGCGTTGTATGGTGTTTAAAAATGGAAAAATTAATAATATTAATATATTAATATAATTATATAAATTATAATTAATTAAATATTTAAATTATATTATTTATATATTATATTATATTTATATATTTATAATATATTAATATAATATATAATATATAAATTTTTAGAGGGAGAGGAGGGAAGAGGAGGAGAAGAGAAGAAGAGGTGGAGAAGGGGAGAGGAGGGGGAAAAGCTATATGGTATGCTTTGTTAGATTTTATATAAAATTACCATTTACCCCACCAAACATTAACATATCTGGTTAATAACCCCCCCACAACACCCACACACCCAAACCACCACCACAAACCCAACACCCCAACCCCCAACCCCCCAACCACCACCCACACACCAAACCCCCAAACACAAAAAACACCCCCACCACCCAACCCCCACAACAACACACCCACCACAACCCCCAAACACACCACAACCACAACAAAAACAACCACTCGTCCAAACCTTTTCGTTCAAATAAGTGTGGGGAGACGGCCCTTTGAAAGGCTTGGCGATTGCCCCAATTCTTTAGCGAATTTTTTTCCCCGCTAGAATTTTTAATTAGTTTTTTTTTTTGAGTTTATTGGATCTAGTGGGGAGAAAAAAAAAATTGGAAAAGTTTTTTTACCTCTATATTTTTTAGGGGAACCCTTTTTTTGTTGTCTCTTTTTTTTTACCGGGGAAAAAATGAAAAGAGCTTTTTTCCACTTATGGTTTTAAGCCGGGTTTTTTGCCAAAAGTCCCCCAGTCCAAGCCCAAACTTTGTAGAAAAAATACCCAGTTGGGCCAAAAACACACTGGCCTTGTGGCCCGTTGGTTCAGGGAAGCGCCCGTTTTTGGCGAAAAGGGAGTTAAAAAAACGTGAGGGGGGAAAAGGGGGTTGGGGAAACGGGAAAAGGCCCCGGTTTATCGGGGCCTCGCCGGTGCGGCCAGGGAAAGGAGACTTCGGCGGCCCAACTCGGCCAGCCACCAATCCCGTGGGGGTCGGGGGCCCCTGGGGGGGGGGCTCCCCCTTTTCCCAAAATCGGGGGGTTTTATAGGTTTGTGGCTGAAAAAACAAAAAAACACTTATTTTGGCGCTAAAAAAAAAATTGATATTCGGGGTTTGAACCTAAATAAGGGCCAAACAGCTAATTTTTTGTCGGCATAACTTGCAGGGGTTTGGGTTTTTTGTGGCTTTATAATCGGTTTAATTTTTCTAAACAACAATAAAACAACAAAACAAAATTAATTTTGTGTTGTGCTTTTTGTGTTAACTAAAAACTTGTACTTGGTTTTTTTTTTTTATTTTTTTTTCTTAAGGTGTTAAATAAATAATAACACCCGAGGGTTAAGAAGAAATTAACACTATTAACATTAAAATTATCCCCCAAATACGGTTTTTTTTTGTTTTATTTTTTTTACTTTTTGTGAGTACGAAAGGAAAAATGGCCCCCAAATTATTTCCTTTTTCTCCCCGAATTTGGAATAATAATTGGTCCACGTTTTCAATGTTAAGCCCCCCTTGGCCCCTTCAATTTTTTTTCAAATTTTTTTTTTAAAAAAAAAAAAATTTTTTAAAAAAAACCCCCTTTTTTTGGGGGCCTTTTGGGGGTTTTTTTTTTAAAAAAAAGGGGGATTTTTGGGGGGGAAAAAAAAAAAAAAAAAATTTTTTTTTTTCCTCTTAAATCCCATTAAAAAAATTTTTTTTTAAAAAAATTTTTCCCTATTTAAACCTTTAAAAAAATTTTTTTAAAAAAAGGCCTTTGGAAAATTGGAAAAAAATTTCCTTTTTTTTTTAAGGGGGAGAAAAAAAATTTTTTGGGGATTTCATGGGGGGGTTTTTGGGTTTCCAATAAAAAAAAAAAATTATTTTTTAAATAAAAAAAATTTTTTAAAGCCCTTTTGTTTTTCCGTTTTTAAAAAAATTTTTTTTTTTGAAATTTTTTTTTTTTTAACCAAATTCTAAGAAAAAAATTTTTTTTTTTGAAAACTTAAATTAAATTTTTTTTCATAAATTAAAATTTTCAAGTAAATTTTTTAAAAATAAAATTACACAAAAACACCCAAATTTTGGGAGGGTTTAAGGGGGGAAAAAAAAATAAAAATTTTTTAAACAACTTTTAAATAAGTAATTTTTGAAAAATTTTTTTAAATTTTAATTTTTAAAACAAAAAAATTGGGGAAGGGTTGAAAAAACCAATTTTTTTCCTTTGTTCCCCCCTTTTCCCCTTTTTTTGGGTTTTAAAAAATTTTGTTTTTCTTTATTTTTTTTTTCAAAAAGTTTTTGGGGAAGGGGGGGGGAAATTTTTTTTTCCCCCTTTTTTAATTTTGGTTTTATTCCCCTTTTCCAAAACCCAAAAATTTATTAAACTTCCAATTTTTTTTTAAAATTGGTTTTTTTAAAAATTTTTTGTTTTTTTTGGGAAAAAAAATTTTAATTTTTTTTTTTAGAATTTTTTTTTAAAAAAATTTTAAAAACCAGTTTTTTAAAACCCCTTTAAAAAAAAAATTTCAATTTTTTAAAATTTTTTTTTTAAAAAAAATTAAAAAAAAATTATTTTTTGGCCCAAAGTTTTGGGAAAAAAATTAAAGTTAAAAAAAAAATTTTTTTTTTTCCAAAATTTTTTTTTTTTAAAAAAAACCTTTTAAAAAATTCCTTTCCATTTTTTAAAAAAAATTTTTTTTTTCAAAAAAAATTTTTTTTAAAAAAACCCCATTTTTTTTAAAAAAATTTTTTTTCCCCTTTTTTTTAAAAAATTTTTTCCCCCCAATTAAAATTGTTTTTTTTTTCGCCCCTTTTCCCCCTTTTTTAAAACAAGTTTTTTTAAACCCCTTGAAAAAAAATTTTGTTTTTTTTAAAATTAAAATCAAATTTTTTGAACCAAAAAAAGGGGTCATTTTTTTATAAAAACTTTAAAAGGGCCCCCCCCAAAAACCCTTTTTTTAAAAACGGTGTTAAAAAATTTAAAACAAAAAAATTTTTTTCCCCCCCAAAAAATTTAAAAATTTTTTTTAAAAAAAAAACCCCTTTTCCCTCCTTTGCCCAAAAAAAAATTTTTTTTTTAAAAAATTTCCCCAAAAGGGCTTCGGGGGGGGGGAAATTTTCCCCCAAAAAAAAAAACCCTTTGGTTTTTCCCCGGAAAAATTTTTCCCCCAAAAATTTTTTTTCCCCCCCGGGGGAATGAAAAAAAAAGGGGGGGGTTGGGGGTTAGGCCCCCCCAAAAAAATTCCCCCCCACAGGGAAAATTTTCGGGGGGGGGGGGGGGGGGGAACCCCCCACCCCCCCCCCAAACAAAAAAAAAAAAAAAATTTTTGGGTTTATCAAAAAACAAGTAATTTTAAAAAAGGGTTTTTGGGGGGGGGGGGAAAAAAAAAATCAGTTTTTATTTAAAACCGGGACGGTTTTTACCTTTTTTACCTTTACAATTTACGGAAAAAAATTTTTTCCCCCCCACTGTCCCCTTGGACCCCTTGATATTTTTATTTTTTCAAAAAACTTACTGACGCCAAAAATGGTTTTTATTTTTTGGGCCAATTTTCCCCTTCGGGAAAACATTTTTGGGGTTTATTTATTGCCCCCTTTTCCCCCGTTTTTTTCAAACCCAATTTTTTTCCCCAACATTTTGTAAAAAAAGGAAGTAAAAAGATTTAAAAACCCCAAAAAAGGGTATTTTTTTTTTTTTTGCCCAAGTTTTTTGTTTTTTTTGGGACCGTTCAATTTTCCCCCGGGATTAATTTACGCCCAAATTTGTTTTTTTTGGGTAAGGAAAAACCCTCTGTTAAAACCCCGTTTCCCCACCATTTTTCCAGGGGGGGCCCCCTGCGGGGACTTCCCCAAAGGGTCAAAGATTAAGGCAAACTAAACCCCAACTAAGGGTCCCACGGAAAGGGTTAAAAAAAAATGGCCCAGCGAGGGCAAATTTTGTTTCCCTTTTTTGGTTGGTTGTGAAAAAAAAAAAAATTTTTTTTGTTCTAATTTTTTCACGTAAAGTTTGTTGTTTTTTTTTTACTGGTTTTCTGCCCCTTGGGAAAAAGGGTTTTTGGTTAAAAAAGGGTATATTTGGGGCCGCCCCTTGTGTTAAACCAACATGGGGCATGTATTTTAATTTTGGTGGTGTGGGGTGTGTGGGGTGTGTTTTGTGTTTTTTGTTTGTTGGGTTTGGTGGTGGTTTGGGGGTTTTTGGGGGTGTTTTTGTGGGTGTTGGTGTGGGTGGTTTGTTGGTTTTGTGGTGTGTGGGTGGGGGTGGGTGGGTGTTTGTGTTGGTGGTTTTGGGGTGTGTGTGTGTTGTGGGGGGTTTTGGGTGGGGGTGTTTGGTTGGTTGGGGGGTGGGGGGGTTGTTGGTTTTGGGGTGGGTTTGGGAAATTTTAAAAAAGGGGGGGGGGGGAACGGGGGGAAAAGGGAATTAAAAAAAAACCAGTAAAAATTAAAAAAAAAACCCAAAAAAAACAAAAAACATTTTTAAAAGTAGTTCTTAAAAACCCCCTTTTAGGGGTTTAATACATTCCAAAAATTGAAAAGGTTTTTTTAAAACAATTTTATGCAATTTCGGCCGCCTTTTTTTCCCAAAATAGCAAATGGTAAAATAATTGCTTTGCAAATTGTTTAATCCATACACAAAAAAAAAACCAAGAAAAACCCCATGTTTTGGAACAAATTGAAAAAGCTTTATATATTTAATAAATTTCAAACAAAAATATAATTCATCTTTTTTTTTTTTGGCCAAAAAGAAAAAAATCGTTTTGGAATTCGGCGATCGTTTCCTCTTAACTTTTTTCCTAATCAAGCCAAAACACCCCATGCCAATAAAAAAAAAAAAAAAAAGGTAACACCAATAACACCTTTTTCCACAAACCATAAAAAAAAAACCCATTTTCCCCTCCAGAAAAAATCAAAAAAAAACATTTGGCAACCTTTTTTTATTTTTGATCGAAAAAACATAAACGGGTGGGGGGAAGTTTAAAAAATCATGTTATGTTGCAAAAGGGGGATTAAGGAAACTGGAAAAAAAGTAATTTTTTAGTAAAAATTTCGTTAAGGTGTAATGAAAAATGGAGTTTGTTTTTGGCCAGGCGATCCGGTTTTACACTTTGGGGGAAGTTTTTAAGTGGAATTTTTTTTTTTTTTTTTTTCCTTTTTTTTTTTGTCCAGGGTCCCCCCTTTCCCGAAAAAAATTTTGCCCCCCCCCCCCCCACGAAGCCCCTCCTGAGAAACCCTTAGCAGTCAGGGCGGAAAATGTTTTTTTTTTTTTTTTTTAAAAAACCGTTTGGTTGAAGATGGTTTTTTTTATTTTGGAAACAAAAAAAAACTTTTTTTTTTCAAAAAAAAAAAACCCCAAACTTTTTTTTCAGAAAACAATTTTTTTTTTGGGGGATTTTTTTTTTTTTTATCCCCTAAATTACCCTTTTTTTTTTTTCAAAGGGTTTTTTTCTAAGGTTTTTTCAACTTTTTCCCAGCCCCCCCCCCCTTGTTTTTTTTCAGACTAGCCACTTTTTTAAAAATCCCCCCAACCCCCCTTTTTAAAAAGTAACCCCCCCATGTATTTCCCCTTTTTTCCCCCCCAAAAGTTTTTTTTTTTTTAAAAAAAAAACCCCTAATTTACACCATCACAAACCCCTTTTTTTTTCCCCCCTAAAACCCAAAAAAAAAAAAAAAAAAAAAAAAAAAAAAAAAAAAAAACCGTGGTTTGGGATTGGCTGGGGAAAAGAAAAAATTTTTTTTTTTTTTTTTAAAAGTTTTTTTTTTATTTTTTTTTTTTTTTTTCTTTTTTTTTTTTTTTTTTTTTATCTGCCGCCAACTATTTCTTGTTTTTTTTAAAAAATTTGGTTAAAAAGAAAAAAAATTACAAAAAAAAAAAAAAAAAATCTGGGAAGCTTAAAAATTTTTAATCCAAAATATATATTTTTTTTTTCTGGTTTTTCCCCTTGTCCCCCTTTTTTTTTTAAGGGGTTTTTTTACGGGTGGGACCCTTTGGAAATAAACAAATAATTTAAAAAAGTGAATTCATAAAAAAATTTTTTTCCTTTTTACCCAATCCATGGAAAAAAAAAAGCCTTGGAAAAATTAGTCCCCAAATTAGAAACTTTGCCCCAGATAAACGATAGTAAAAAAGTCCCCCCAATGTAACAACAAGTCCCCCATTCGAGAAAAAATAGTAAAACAAAAAAACCAATAAACAACAATTTAATGTAGCAATAAAAGGTTTTTTAAAAACAACCAATTTAATAAATAAAAATAAAAAAAAAAAAAAAAAACTTAAATTTCAATATAAAGTAAACTTGATAAAAAATCATTAATTTTTATAAAAAAATTTAAACAATTAAATAATTTAAAAAATTTATGTAATTTTTAAATATAAAAAAATAAACATTAAAATTTTAAAATTGGATGGATGATGAATAATATTAAGGGGAAATAACAAAAATTGGAAAAAAAGTAAATGTTAATAAATTTAAAATTATTGGTAAAAAATGAAATTTTTAATTTTATTTAAATTTAATTATTTATTTTATTTAAAGCATTTTAGTTGTTTTTTGTTTTTCTATTTTTTTTTACTAATTAATTGGACAATTTATTCCCATAATGTTTTATTTTATTTTTTTTAATTTATTTTATTTGTTTTTATTTTATTGGGGGGAAAATTTTTAATTTTTTTTTTTGGTTATTTTTGTTTTTATTTTCTTATGGGTTATTACCCAACTATTTAAACTTTTTTTTTTAAATTTTTAAAATTATTTTTAATTTATAAAATTTTATTTATTAATTTTTTTTTGTTAATTTTTTTAATTAATCAATTTTTTTACCCCCATATTTTTTATTTTTTGTTTATTATTTTTTTATTTTTTTTTGTTATTTATTTTTTATTTATTATTTATTTAAGTAGTTATTTTTTAATTTGGTTTAAAAATTTTAATTTTTTATTTTTATTTTAAATTTTAAATTAAATTTTATTTGGTTTATTTGTTTTTCAATTTATTTAGTCTTTATTTATTTTTTAAATTCAAACATTTAAAAAGTTTTTTTAAAAATTATTATTATTAAGCTGTTTAAGTTATTTTAGTTATTATTTTTTATTTTTACTTCTACTATTTTAGTAAAGTAGTAAGGGTAGTAGTATTAAAAATTTTTCATTCTTTCCCTTTTTTTTTTATTTGTATTTAAATTCATTAAATTTTTAAATTTTTTCATCATCAATCTTTTTATTTTAATTAAAATTTTTTATTTTAAATTATTTATTTTAAATTTATTTTATTTATTAATTTTATTTTTTAAATTTTTTATTTTAAAATTCAGTAAATTTCATTTCCATCATCGGGGCCCTTTTTAACAAAAATCTTTTATTGTTTGTTTTAATTTTGTTTTTATTATTTAATCAAAATTTTATTTATTTTTTGGGTTTTGTTTTTTTTTTTTTGGTTATTATTTTTTTTTTTAAATTATATTTATTTTTTTTTAAACCTTTTATTATTTAAAATTATTGTTTTTGTTTTTTCTTTTTATTTTATAAATTTTCTTAAATTTTTTTTTACCTTTTATTAAATTAAATTTTTTCTTTTTATTTTATTTTTATTTTCTTTTTTATTATTAAAATTAATTAATTTATTAATTAAGTTAAACTTATTTTTTTACTTTATAAATTTTATTCCCCAAAAATTTCAATTAATTATTCATTATTTTTTTTAACCCAAAATTTTTAAAAATTTCCAATTTTTTTCATATTTTATATTTAATTTCACAATTATTTAATTTGTTATGTTATTTTAATTTTTATTATTGTTTTTTTTTATATTATTATAATTATTTTATAATATTTTATTATTAATATTTTTCTGCATTATTAACCCATTAATATTTTTGTTGTTTTTTATGGGGGGTATTTTTTAATTTTTTATTTTTATTTTATTATTTCCATTAAATAATATAATTATTATTTTCTACTATTATTTTATAAAATTTTTTCATTTCTTAATTTTCATAATAATATTTTTAATTATTTTTTATCCAATTTATAAATAATTTATTGTTATTGTTTTTTTTTTTTTTATTCTTTACCATTTTAATTAATTTTATTTTTTTATTTATAATTATTTTATTTTAAATTTTTATAAATTTCATCATTACAATTTTACTTAAACATTATATTTAAATTTTAAATCTCATAATTATCAAGTTTCGTTTGCATCATTATTTAACATATTAATTATTATTTAATTTTTCCATTTTTTTTTTGTTTTTTGTTTTTATTATTTTTTTTTTTAATTTTTAATTTATTTATTTATTAAATTTTTTTTATAAAATTTTATATTATATATATTTATCATTTTTTTTTTAAAATTTTATTTTTTTAAATTTATTTTTTTATTTTTAAATTTACTTAATTATTTAACTGTTTAAAATTTTTAAATTTATTTTTTTATTTTATTTATTATTTAATTTATTATTTTTTATTTTATTACTACTTTTTATTTTTTTTAAAATTTTCTTATAGTAAATTTTGATTTAATTTTCAATTTAAAAATTTTATTAATTTTAAAAAAAAATTACAAAAAAAAAAAACACAATTTTAACCAAATGATAATGCAAATTTTTAATAAATATATAAAAATTATTTGAATTTAAAAATTTTTTAAAATTTTATTTTTAAAATTAAAAAATTTTATCATATTTATTCTTTTTTGGAAAGGAATTTTTTTTTTTTTTTTCCCCTTTTTTTTTTAACTTACATTATTTCCCCCTTTTTTCATTTTGATTCCAACATTTCATCTAATTTTTTTTAATGTCCCATTTTTCATTACTAATACCCAAATATTAAATTAATTACTTTTATATTTTATCAATATTACATTTTTATTAATTTATTACATTTTATTTGGTAAATATTTAATTAATTTTTATTAATTTTTATTTGTTTATTTTTATTTTAATTATGTTATTATTATTTTATTTACTTTTTCTTCTTTCCTTTTGGTCCATTTGTTCCACACCATCCATTAATTCAGTTTTTTATTATAACCCATTATTTGTTTTTTTAAAAAACCATTAATAACAAACCCACCACACCCCCCACACAACACAACCACACAACACAAACAACACACACCACCCCCCAAACCAACAAACCCCACACCCCACACCCACAACCACAACAACAAATATAATTTAATAATTAATTAATTTATTTTATTTATTTTATTTAATTATTTTTTATTTATTATTATTATTTATTATTTAATCACGAAGATAGCATTAAATGATAAATATTATATATAAATTATCCCAACAAAAAGATATTATTAATAATTAAATTGGCCCTTTACGACCACAAGCTCGAAAACCTTACATATTGCCCCCCTCCCAGCGTAAAAACCAAAGATGAACTATTCCAAAGTAAATTTTCTGCTTCCAAGTAAATGGCTTTTTTGGAAAAGGTGGGAGCTAAGCTGGCGCTACCTGTTTTTTTTTAAATTCACGGGCAGAGGGCAAATGAAATTTTCCGAAGCAAAAAAAAAAAAGTAATTTTTTCCCAAATAAAAAAAAAAAACTTCCACCCAATTGTTTCCAGACTGTTTTTCTTTTTTTTTTCTTGTTTTGTTTTTTTTTTGTTTTTTTTCGCCCTTGAAAAAAAAGATCAAGAATCCTCCAACAACCCCTGTTGAATATTCAACAAAAAATTTTTCCCTCAAAAAAATTCAAAAAAAAGGGGGTTCCGGGGGGGGGGC
>NW_023663686.1:0-14661 GCF_015228065.2 Penaeus monodon | reverse complement strand
TTTTGGAAATGCTAAAAGTAAATGAAAGGAACCCCGAGGGTTTTTTTTAGAGCGGGCCAAGGTTAAGGGGCAAGGAGGGGGCAAGGTTTTTTGGAAAAAATTGGCGTGTTTGGGCAAAAAACGAAACGAGTTTTTTCAGTGGGAGGATTGGGGGTTTTTTGGGGGGGAAGGGGGGGTTTTTTTTGGTTTTTTGAAAGATAAAGGGTTGGTTACTGGCACGTCCCCCAATTCCCGGGCAAACCCTTTTTCTTTAACTGCCCTTGGGAAAAAAAAGGGGTTTCCCCCCGGTAAGTTTTTCAAACCCCAATTGGTTTTATCTTACCCCTTTTCCTTTTTTTCACCCCCAAAAATTTTTTTTCCCCCCTCCTGGCCCCAAATGGGGGGAGGTTGATGAGCAAAATACTGCTGGAAGTGAAGTAAAAGCCAAATATATTCCCAGTGGTGGAGATGGGGGTAATCACAAAAAAAAAAATGCCTCCCTTTTGGGAATGTTTGAAAAAGGGAGTTTGGTTCGGGGGATGGGGAAAAAAAATCCCTTAATTAAACGGGCCCAAATTTCCCCCTAAACGCGATTTACAATGGGGGCGCAGAGGGTTTCCCCAAGCGTAAGAAGAAATGACTGAAGGCCCGTAAACTAAAAATTTCCCCTGGCGGAGGCCTTGTAGTAAAAAAACATGATAAAAACCGAGATGGCCTGAAATTAGAAAATTCCCCAAAAATTTTCCCCCTTTGCCTTAAACCAATTTCCCACGAGGGTTAGGTTTTTTTTTTTTGGTTCAAAAAGCATGAAAAACGCTTTTTTCCCCTAACCCTTTTTGGTGAGGTAAGGTCCAAGAACGGGAAATGGAAAAGCTTTTAAAAAAACCCATTTTCCCTTATCGAACCCCCATTTGTCTGATCCTCGGTGTCCCCCGTTGTTTAAAAATAAAATTCCCTCCAATTTTCCCCTTTGAAATAAAGGGGGAAAATCTTATTGGTCCTAAGTTTTTCAACCCTGCCCCCCCCAAACTTGGTAAACAAACCGAATTAGGGCTGGGAAAGGGAAAAGCTTTGGGGTTTGTGGTTTTTGTGGGGGAGGGAGTCCTGAAAGGGCATGGGGTGGAGAGAGGAAAAATGAGGGTTGCCCAAACGGGGCGAGGGGGGCTGTAGGGGAAGGGAGGAGGAGGGGAAAGGTGGGTCTAAAACGTTTATGTAAAAGGGAGAAATTTCACTAGTGAAAAATGGGCAGTTGTCGTTTTGGTTTATTTTTGTTAAAAAAAATGTTCTTTTTTCTATACCAAACTATAAGCTGCATCTATTTCCCAAGATAGGGACTGTGGGCTTCGGGGCTGCGTGGTGAAAAGGTTCGTGGGTGTTGGGTGGGGATTAGGACATATGGCCAGATAAAAAACAGCGGGAGAGAATCTGAGGCGTAAAGGGGTTAAGGTTTCAAAGGCAAAAGGAAAAGGAAATTATCCAGTTAGAAGATTTTTTAATTACAAGAGAGAGAAAAACATGAAAAAAGAAACGAAAGGGGACTTAAAGGGGGAAAAACAGGTAAAAAATTTATCGATAGGCGTTTCAGGGGAGGTAAGAAAAAAAAACTGGCCATAGCAAGGCAAGGAGTGGGGGACTTTACCCCGAAAAAAACGGGAAAAGCGTGGTGGTCCGGCGGGGACCACACGTCGGGCAGGTTAGCGTAGCGCGCTGCAGAGCCAGTCGCGGCGACCCTATCGGGCGTTGTGAGGGCTCGTGGAACCACCGCCTGGCCAATCAGATTGTGAAGCGGGACACGGGGAGGAGATGGAACTTTAAGGGCGGATAATGGAAAGTGGCCCTTGGGCTTTTGGGCTTTTTATTTCCAACTACAAAGGTTGGGTGGATGGCAAAGCTGAGCTCCTTCTGCCCGAAGGTTAATGGGCGAAATGTTTTCCCCCTTTTTATTTTTCAGCGGCTAACATCCTGGGCGGGACGGCTTGCTTTTCCCGCGGCGGTGGAGTGGTTCAGGTTTTATCAGGACCGTGGACCAGGGGTATTACGAGAATGAGGGAAAAACTTAACCAGAAAACTCAGTGAAAAAAAAACATTTACCACTTCTGTCAAGAATTGTGGGCTTTTGCATGCTGTTCAGGGATTCTCAAAAAGTATCAGAAAAAAAAACCCATAGACAAAGCAAGGAGGGATCTCTTCATGGAAGAAATTTGTTGTTAAAAAAAAGCTGCAACCTAATGATGCTTCATATGAGGGAGGGCTTGCTTCACCATGTAGAATCCAGGGTTTCCCCCAAAAAAGCTCGGCCCTGCCATGACAAGGCCCCACTGTGGGCTTGGGAGGCTACCAAAAAGGGGTTTTGGCCAACAGCAAAAAAAAAACAGTATTTTAAGCCAAAGCATTAAATGCAGAGGGGGAACATTGTAAAACCCACCGTTTTCGTGGCCTGTGGGAAGCCCATGGGCAGCCACCTAACAGCCTAGTCAGCAAAACAGGGAGCCCACTGATGTTTAGAAGAAAAAAAAACCTCACAAGATCATTTTATGTCTGTGGTTCAGCTGACTTTTTTCAGTGTTTGCTGAGAAAAACAACGGTTTCTCGGTGTGTTGCTGGACCGGATCTTTCTGGGTGGGCCAGTTGTTCATCTCATGTAGAAACTGATGAAAAAACAAGTTGCTTGGGGACGATTAGATTCTTTCAGCATGTGTGTTCTGCGATCTGGGTATTGCTTAGTTTGCTGTGTACCAATGGCAAGACCCCAGTTCTCCAGCCCGGTAATTCGCAATCTTCCTTCAAGCGGATGGGGGAGTTGTGCCATGTGATGTCAAAGGTCCCCATTTAAAAACACAGTCCCAGTGGGCATGCAAAAGCTGCTGGTGAAGGAAAAGTTAAAGTATCTGATTAATGGAAAAACAGGAAAAACCCAATGGGAATTATTTATGTGGAGTTCGACAGAGGCTTTTTGGAAGTTTGTGTAATTCCCCCAAAAAAATTTCCACTGGTCGTTCAGATTTTTTGTTGGGCATGGCCCCTTTGCTCCTGTGTGCCTGCCCACCCTTCTAGTGCCTTCAGAAGGAAGTGGGGGCAGGACCAAGGGCTGGAAGACCAGCGCTGGCAATGCTGGCAGTAACGGGCCCAAAAGGAACATGGAAGACCAAGCTATGAGAAGCGTGCCCCACTCCAACTTTTCCCAGGTTTTTGGAAATTGGGGTGCATGTGCAAAATCCAGAATCCCACCACATCCAAGCAATTTGGATAAGATTGGCACCTGCCCAAAGGTTGTTGGCCAAATCTCGTGATTCTTCACATTCCAGGGCTGCCCAAAGTGGATGTTAATAACTGGGTGGTGCCAAATCAAACGCTTTCTTTGCGCCCTACAACAGCTTCATGATTGGAAATGTCACAAACTGATTTGGGGAAAGAAAACAGCTGTCCAAAACGGATTACACCTGGGGTCTTTCCCAACCCTAATCTGGGGGCCTGTTTGAAAAAACCTTGATGTTTCAGAAATGTATTAAATTAAATTAAAGTTTCCGTTTCAAGGGACCCCAGCTAGTGGAATTGTAAAAGGGGAAGAGAGGAGGATTGGGGTTGTAAAAAAATGAAGTGGAGGTTTTGGGGATTTGGCCATATTTGGTGATGCCCATTATATTTAGGGGGTTTATTGATGATGGACCCGTATTATCGTAAAAATTATATTTGTGGGATTAATTTTTAACCTGAATATTATATAACTGGCCTTTTTTTGTTGAATTGTTTACTCCCATGTGAAAAAAATATGAAGATTATGTTTTAGTTTTTATAATTTGCTGTGTAAGCATATCACCTATGTAAAAAGAAATGAGAATTTTCCTCTGTAATGATTTTTGTAGGAGTGTAATTATTTTTTTAATTTTTGTTTTTCTGTAATCACCACACGTCTGGCAAGGCAGCAGCACTCTCAGTTGCACCCCGAAAAACCCTGGCATGTGAGGTTAGAGGGGGACCCATGGAAGGAAAAAACTCCCTTTTTTTTTTTTTTTTTCCAGAGGTGAATTTCCCAGTGAAATCTACCTTTTTAGTTTTTTTTTTCAGTTGGGTGTATTTCTTCACCCTAAAAAGCATTGTAGAGAAAAATTCCCAAAATAAAAAAAACATATAAGACGAAAAACCATAATAAACCCAATGCATTCCTCCCCAGTTTTTATGGACCTATGTTAACTACAAGCCAAAAATTTTTTACTGGAAAAGGGAAAAAAAACTTATAAAGTGGCCCCAGAGAGGTAATGGTTGGAAGAGGTTGATTGGGGGGGAAAATTAAGCCTAAAAAAATCGGATGAGGGGCGGACGTGGGGAATCAGGGGAAACAGGGGGACCACAAAAAGTGGTAAGAAATTATATTTTGGGGGAGCATCAAAAAAAAAAAAAAAAAAAAAATGGGTCCAATGGGCAGGTTTATGTATTTGATGGGAGGGGAGGACAGGGACGATAGATTGGGACAAAAAAAAAAAAAAAAGTAACAAGGACTGGGGCTTTTATAAAAAACATTAAAAGGAGGGCCAAAAGAGGCCAGGACCCGATGGGAACAAGGATGGCCATGACGGAAAATAAAAACGAAAAAATTTGGGGGGCCAAAAAACTGAAAAAAAACAAAAAAAAAAAAATGCAAAGACAGGACTAGGTTGGAAAAAAAAAAAAAAATTGGAAAAAGAGGCCTTAACATCATTGCAGTGGGATTGCTTTCAGGCTGATGATTATGATGATGATTATATATATAATATTATATATATTATATATAATTTATATATAATATATATTTATATAATAATTATAATAATTATTTATAATATAATATATATTATATACCACACACCACCACCTATAAACCACAACACAACAACACCACACCAACCACAACCACATAAACCACAACACACCACCACCAAACACCAAACCAATAATATATATATAATTATATATATATATATATATATATATATATATATATATTATATAATATTAATAATATATATATTATTATTAATATATATATTATATAATAAAAAAACGTTTTTTTTTCGTTCTTTTGGTCCGGCTTTGTTTTTTTGCGGCCTCTTTTAAACTATTTAAAATTTTGGGTATGTGTTCCCTTGTATTTTTGACCAGTAAAAAAACTTTTTGCTTGGATTCTTTTTCTTTTAAAAAAACACATTTTAAGGCTTTGAACAAAATAAAGTGGCCAGTAATTTTCAAAACTTACGAAAAAATTTTGTTGGTTTCGATGGTAAAAAAAAAATTTAGTAAATTTACGAAAAATAATGTTAATTTAATCCAAAAAAAAATACCGAAAATTTAGCAATCCCCCCCCTCAATGCGTGGGCAAACGCCGGGATCAGTCCATAAGATAAAAGCTCGGGGGCGCCCAACCTTAACCTTCCCACTTTTAGTTAGTTTCAAAAAAAACGTGGCAGCAAAACTAGTTCTTCCGTCTTCTCCTCTTCTTCTCTTTTTCGAAAAAAAAACTCTTTCTCTTTTCTTTGCAATTGCTTCCTGTTCCAGTTTCTAGGGACCTCGCTTGCAACCCACGGAGAAAAAAGCTTGCAAAAAACCGAAAAAATAAAGTGGGTTCGACGGATCCACAGTGGGGGGGGGCAATTCAACTTTCAGTGGCAAGCGCCAGGGGAGTTAATCGTTTTGCAAAAAAAAAGGGTAATTTAACTGCCACCAACAGTTTTCAAAAAAAAACTTTTAGTGCATTTAGGTCAGGGTCTCTTTCGCAATCCATTTTTGAGAGCCTATGTGGAACAGTAGTTTATAATGCAAAAAAAAACCACACCAACAAAACCCCCAAGCCCAAACCACCCACACCCCCACAATATTACGCCCAAAACCCAAAATTATACGCACCACACAACACCCCACACCAACAAACATCCCCACACCACACCAAAACCACACACCCACCCCACACACACCACAACACGCACCCACACCACACACACACCCACCACCACCCCACAACACCACGCACACCACACAACAAATATTATATATCATATATGTTATGTATGTATAGTTAATTTAATGGGCTTTATATGTATAATTTATGTATAATATTAATTAATTTTTTTATATAAAAATTGGCATATTTTATAATATTTAACCACATTAATATAATTGCTATTTACATATATATGTACATAATAATTATTTAATAAATATTTAATTTTTAATATTATAATATATATAAATTATATAATAATATTATATATAATTATGAAAAATAAAAAAAACACTCCCACAACACACCAACACCCCAACCACAAAATTACCACACCACATAACAACCACACAAACAACCCCACCCACAACACCACACCCACACAACCAAACCCCACCCAACCCACCAACACAACACCCCAAACACAACACCACCACCACAAAACACACCCACACCACAACCCCACCACAACACCACCACACCACAACACAATAAAACAATCTACAAATCTAAAATCCTATCTAATTTATATATGAATTTTAGAATTAATTATTATATAATTATATTATTACACCACCTACAAATATAGAGGGGGAAACTTTATAGGTATATAATATATTATATAATATATATAAAATATATATATATATTATATAAATATATTATATTATAATTATATAATATAATTAACTTAATACATATAATAAAAAAAAATATATACACCACCAAAAAATATATATAATAAATAATAATTATATAATATTATAATTTATATATATTATATAATATAAAATTTTATATAATATTAATATTATATTATAAAATATTATATATTACCAAACCACACAAACACACAACAACCACCACCCAACATAAACAAATATTTTTGGGCAAATATTAACAGTATTAATATAATAATATTAAATATATATATTATAATATATATTATAAAATATAATATTATAATATATATTTTATATAATATATAAAATTGTCAAGTTTTCATCTTGGGCCACTGCTGTTCCTTTCTCATGAGGTTTCCACTGGAGCTCCGCGGGGGGCGGCAGTAGCGGTGGGTCGCCTCACCCGCATGGGGAAGATTCTCTTTTCCCGAAAATTTAACACTGGGACCTTTCGCGATGTATTACTCGGTCAAAAGTGGGCGGGTTCCCCAGGTCATCCGTTGATTGGGCCTTCCCCCGTTGGGTGGGGGGGGGGACGAGGGGAATGTCGTCGTAAAAAACACATCGTAGGGGTCCAAAAAAAAAAAGGAACAACCCCACCCAGTCAAAAAAATTTCAGTAGTTTGTCCCGTGGACTTTTGACTTGTGTGTGCTCCCTTCCGCCATGTGTGACCCTCGCCCTGCTCCGCTGGATCCCTTTCTCTCACTCCCCCACGCTCCTGTTTTTGTAACATATTTTTTGCTAATGTATGTGTATGGTTTTAGTGTTATCTTTTAGTGCCGTTAAATAGTAAAAAAACCTTTGTGTTTTTTTTGTTTTTCCTTTGGTGGTTTTTTTTTCCGTTGGACCTTGGACCACTTCTGATTTTTCTTATATTCTTTTTATTTAAAAGTCGAACCCCTGGAACATTGGGCGGGGGGGGCCTTGGCCAGGAATTCAGGGGACGGTCTGGAAAAAAAACGGGCCACCCCATGAGGGGGGATACGTTGAGGGGAAGGTGGGAAAGGATTTTTTTTGTTAGGCCTTGAAAGGCATGGCCTTTTTTTTTAATACTACATACGGAAAAACAAGGGGGGGGGATCAGACGCAAGCAGCTGGCCCTGTATACTACCCGGAAAAAATGGGAGATTACAGAGGCAGCTGTCGGGAAGAGCAGCGTCGCAGGAACCGCGAAGAGGGACAGGCGTTGGAAGGCAGAGCAAAGCGCTATGGAGGAATGTGGGTCCCCGCCTTTTTTGGCCTTGCTTCTGGCCCTCCCTTACGCAAGGGAGCACGTCGTCCGGAAGAAAAACTCAAGTCCCGGGAGTAAGAAACGCTGGCCAGAGGAGCGGACTTGGACCACGGAGTCGCACCTGGACGCGTTTCCGTCCTGCCCAAAAGGACCCGTCGCAGCGGGAAATCCTGTCGGGCAAAGACGGACAGAAGCGTAAAAGAGACTCCCGGGGGAACAAGCCGTCGGGGGAAAAAAGCAGGCCGCGGTCGAGGAAGCCTCAGCCGACAGTGAAAACACCACGCCAGCCTTACATGGCCTTTACTTGCAAACGTTAAAGTGTCCGGAGGGGAAGTTTAGCCCCCCCGTTGGTTGGTCCGCTTGGGAAAAAAAAAACTGGTGGGGTGCGGGATGTGCAACCCCGAAAACGACCAGTTTGGGCGTGGGGATTGCCCGCCCCAAAAGGAGATGGTGAGGCATCGGGCCTGGTTCAGAAAGGGGCTTACCTGCCGAAGGTCGCCAACCGGAGGAAGCCGTTCGGCCTGCCCAGGAACCGCGCCGGATGGAGTCGTCCGCCTGCCCAGGAAGCGGCCGGATGATTGATTTCGTCGCCTGTCCAGGAACGCGCGCCGGAATGGAGTTCGTCGCCGTGCCCCAGGAACGCGCCGGATGAAGTCGTCGCCTGCCCAGGCCGCCCAGGGGGAGGGAAAATTGCCCCAACCAGAAATTCATGCAGGGCAAAGCAAAAAACTGGTTGTTGGCAATCAAGGCACATAAAAGAAGAAAAAAAAAAGGGGACAAAACAAGCCAAATGTCCTAAACTGTGCCAAGAGGGGGCCATCACGCCTGGAGCCCTGGCTTTGCTCTGGTCAGGAAAAAGAGGGCGGCCCTCCCAAAACGGACAAGGGGTTGCTAAGAAAAGCGAACCAGAACTTTGGGTTTCCTGCCCCCCCCAGGCCCACCTAACGTTCCTGGGGGGGAAAACAAAAAGTTGAAAAAAGGGGACTTCCCGGACCTCCTAAGAGGGAAAAGAGAAAAGCTTGCCCCCCCAGGCCGAAAACCGGGAGATCCCTCCGACAAAAAACAGGGAGTTTCCCCCCCAAGTAAAAGCCAAGGTGCCAGAGGGGAAAACCACAGGAAAGAAAAAGGTTTCCAAACAGCACCCACACGGTCCCTCCCCAGACCCCAGAAAAGGACCATGTTTCTTTTTGACGGAGGGGGGGACATGTCATTTCCTGAATCTCTGTTTGGCTTAGCCCCACAAGCAGTGGGCAAGGTATTATCTTGTCCAGGGACCAAAAAGGAAGGAGGGCGGGATAAAGGGCAATAAGTCGGGCCGGCGCCCCCGGCCGGGGAAACCGGCCCATTCAAAAAAACCAGGGGGGGGGACTGTCAACCAAAGCACTAAAAAAAAGGAAGGAAGATGGAGAGGGCCAAAAATCAGCCCAAAAATTCCTCTCCCTCACACCCAGGGGTCGAGACTCCCCCTCCCCCCACTCCAAACCCCAGGGCTTATGCCCTCCCAACAGGAGGGGCCTAGCCAGGGCTTATGCCCCCTCCCAGGCAGAGCCTTAAACCAGGCTTGATTTTTCAGTGCCCCCACAAGGCCCGAATCAAAAAGAAGAAAGCTGAGCCTGCCCGGGGGCCAAAGGGGCCAGCCCAAATTGCAAGAGAAAAAAACAAGAAAAAGCCCTGGCCAGAAGAAAAAAACGCCAAAAAAACCGGTTCAAAGTCCAGGAAGCTACCAAAAGGCTCTTCTCCCAACCCCCCAGTGGATCCCAGGGATAGCCTTGACAGCCGAAGGAGACCCCCTTTAAGCAGTGAGGATTCTTCACAAATGGGAGTTTGGTTCAGACTTCCGACTGGTCAATCCAAAATAAACGGGGAAGTGTCCTCTGATGTAAAAAAAAAACTATCAATTTAGTTAAACATTCCATGGCAACGGCAAATCTAAAGTATTTCTGCAGTGGGGAAACAAATTCTGTGGTGGCTTTTTTCCCCCAAGGGAGTGTTCACCCTCCCACGCAATAAGTGGTGCGATCAAGGAGGGGCAATTTGGACATCGTTCATGCTCCCCAGGGGGGGGGACATTTATCACCGGAAGCTGTTTTCCGCTTTTTCTTTCCGGGTTATCCCACGGTTCCTATGTGCTGCCACGTTTCTGGATGGCAAAAAAGAGGTCTGGATGGCCCCTGGGTCAAAGCAACAAAATCCCTGCTTCCGCAAATAGCCGATGCCCCAACCGGCAACTGTGGAGAAAAGATGTTGAATCCTCTCTTGCCGTCCCAAGATTTCAAAAACTGGCCAGGGGGCCCCTTGAAAAATTGTACAAATGTGTTTTACCAAAGCCGGGGCCCACCACTGTAGTAGCTTTAGGACATCCAAGCCAGGTTATGTGCCTTTTCCGCAGCACCAGGGGGGGGGGGGACCGAGTGGATCATAGGGGGGGGGGGGACTTTTCAATTGCCAACACCCCACCACCCCATCCTGGACTCCCCTGCAGGGGCCAACCAGATGGCGGCCTGGGCCGTTCACCCATAAAGCCAAAAAACGTGCTTGAGGGGAACATTTTCCCCGGAGATTCGGCTCTTCCTTCAAACAGGCCAGGAGCCAAAACGCATGTGAGAGGGAGGGGGTTCCCCCCCTAGGGAAACCCTCAACCCGGCCCACTGCGACCTCTGGTGGGAGGGGGGATTGGCGCTGGGGTTTCGATGAAGGGGGGACCGCCCCACTAGTGGGGGGACCCATTATGGCACTATAAAAACAACCCCTCATGGATATAGGTGGGCCCAGGCCGAAAATAAACCAACACGGACCGAAATCCCAAGATGGAAAAAAAACAACGGAAAAGGGCCAAACTGGGCCCAGGGCCCGTTTCCAGAATGCCCTTGGCCCCTGGCTGTCTGGAGGAAAGCAAATGAAAAAACCCCACACAAAAAAAACCAAATGGAAGTGCTCCCCAAAGCCAGGACTTTGTAAAAATTGCCCATTGGATGAGGGGCAGCCCCCCATTTGACCCCATAACCCCAAAAAAACTCGGGCCCTGGGGTTCCCCCCTAGGAGGTCCACACAAAGGAATGCCTGGTTAAAAAACTTCTTTCCAATGATGAAGGATATTAGGGGAGGTCAAACCCACAGGGAAAAAAATATTTGTGGCCGAAAAAACAATTTTTCCGAAGGCAAAAGGGAAAAAAACCCCCGGACCAACCTAGTCCCTACTAAAGGGAAGGTTTGGTCCAGGGATGCCCAAGGAAAACTTTGCCAGCCAGAAGAGTGGAGTGAGGGCCAGGAAAAAGTGGGGTTTTCGGGGAAATTGGTGGTGGAGTCCCTTCAATCAACCTTTTAACCAACCCTCCTCCAGAAAGCTATGGCAAAACGGGTTTCAAAGCGGGGGCCCCAACCAGCCCACCTCAGCCCCCGGAAGACCCACGCACCCACGGAACCCCCCAGGCAGAAGGGGCCAAAACGGGGGGACTGGCGCCAAGTATTCTCTGCGAGAAACGAGTAGCGGAAACAAGCCTTGCCCTGCCCGAAAACTGGAGGGCAAAGACAAAAGGAAAAAACGCCTACAAACCCAAGAACAGCCCCTTTGCTTCACCATCCAGAAGGGGGAAAAAGGGCCAAGCTTGAAAAACCCGGATAAACTTCCAAAAAACGTTTATCTTTTTTCTCTGAGGGAAAACTAAGGAGAGGGCATTAAAAAGCCAGTTTTGTAAAAAACAAAACCAAGCCCCCGGGCGCTTGACCGTTGAATTTCTTCGTAACCCCCATCATTCACTCCCGCCTGGGGGGGGGACCTGGTAAGGTGAAAGCTTTTGCATTTCCTGCAAAAACTCATCAAAAAAAAAAGTTTCCCCCTGGGAAAACTTTCCCCACCCTCTACCCCGGGAGCTGGGAAGGAGGGGCTACCATAGTTTTCTCATCCTAAAAACCAAAAAGGAAAGCCGGGGAAAGTATCGCCCCATCCCTCTCTTCCCTCAAGCGGTTTCCCCCAAGGGGCGGGGGGGACTTTGGCCGGGAGGAGGATGGTTAAAACTGAACCAGCCTTCCCGATGGGAAAAATGGGGAACCCCCCACACGGGGAAACCCAACCTCCCACGGGTTTCTTCCACCAGGGGGCATGGAAGCACACAAGCGCCACAGCGTAGGCCACCGCTCCTTTGAAAGCCACCAATAAAAAAACAACGGGCCCCAACATCTGTTGGTAAAGTATTCCTTTGAACCTGGAGGAAGGCCTTTTCGAAATTGGGCAAAGTCCTCTTTGCCTTTTCAGGAGAAGGCCCTGATCCAAAAATAAAAAGAGTAAATAAAGGTGCTTCTTGGCCTTGGGAATAGGGTGTTTAAACTTTTACCCAAATAGGAACACAGCCAGAGTCCAAAATTCCCAAGGTCCACACCTACCAACAGGCACATCCCCACTAGGAAAAAATGGGAAAACCGGCCACAGGGGTTGGGGGTTTTTCCTCCAGTCCAGCCCTTTTTTTTAAACACATTTAATTGTCCTGGTTATCCCTCCAAAAACCATAACAACCTCCCAGGTGGGGTGGCAAAGAATTAAATCCCCCTTATTGCAGGACGATCTCGCTATCAATCTCCCCACTGGGCACCACACTGCCTAAAAAAAAAAGGCCCCAGGGGTTTGGCCGGGACTTTGGTTAAATCCGGAGGGGGGGAAGTTGTTGCAGGGGCAGGGGGACTAAAAAAGAAATCCTCTGCAAAGCCAAAATCCAAAAGCCATGGCTTCTGATGGGGACAGAGGAGGATTTCAAGGCCCCAAAGTTTCGGGGAAAAAATCCAGGGGAAATGGACTTGGAACGTGGGGTCCGGACTACCTCTTACCCTGGGGGTAAAAGGAATAGACCGGGGACCCCTTTCCTTCCCACAGGAGGTTCCAGCCACCTCCCTTGGGGGACCCCGAAAACAAAGGCAAAGGGACTTTGGTCTGGGTCATGAGAAGCAATGGAGTGGGAAAGACGCCCAATAGGGGGCCCAGGACCATAGAGTACTTTAAAGATCATTTCTTTTGTACATTTGCTTGTCAGGGCCCCATTGTAGGAAACTATGCCCTCCCTCGCTCTGATTTGGCATTTAAGAGGAAAAAATATAAAGAAAGGACCGGACTGGAAGACAGTCCCAAACACGAAACAAAGCCGCCAGGGTCAATTTCCTGGGTGGGCCCCCCCCAAGGTTGGGCGCGAAAGGTTCCCTCAAAAACCTCCTAGTTAGGAATCATGAAAATTGATCTAACGGCAGGCAACAAATTCTTATCAAAAGGGTCCATCCGGGGCTCCCAGGAAAACACAAAAGCCTTAAGGACATAAAAAATTAGTCCCAGACGGGCGCCTAGAAAAACCAAAGATAAAAACGAAAGCTGTTTTTTGCAAAAACAACCAATCCCCCTGGCTGTCCCTCCCACCAGCCCAGGGTTTGGCTAATACCCCATCAGCTCCCAAAGAAAAACCGCTACTGGGCCCAAGGGCAAGGGGGGACTCCCCATACAACCCGGGGAAACTTTGGTCGAGAGCCCCGACGGTGGGCACAAAAAAACCTCGATAGAAAGTTTTCTGGGTCATGAGAGACTGGCAAGCAAAAAAGAATGGAAATATTGTTAAACGGCCTTTAGCCTAAAGGGCAGAAACCTAGAGGGGTTCATTGGCAAAAACCCAAAATTTCACCCCCTCCGGGGGCAGGGAAAAACAACAATAATTTAAACCAACGGATGGGAATCGGGTTCGAAATTCCCTTTGACCCACACTGGCAGGGGGCCCGGCCTTCGCAGCAAGGGATGCCCCCAATTTTCCATGGAGGGTAAACAGGGAAACAAAAAAAGGCCCTTTCCCTCGCTTTAACAGGCAAGAGGCAGTTTTGCTAATCCCATGGGGAAACCCACTGAGGCCACACGCGTCCCGTGAGAGGGAAAGGGGGACAATGTGGTCATAAACACCCAAAGACTCCAAAGGGAAGCCGTTTCGACTGTCTTTCCAAGCCAAGCCCCTACCCAACTGGACCAAAAAACCATCTAACCTTCTGACAACCATCCCCCCAACACTGGGGCCAAACAAGAGGATTCTTGGCGCAGGGGTAAAAAGGGGGAATTTATCAAAAAAAACCCTGGGTTTCCCAGCCCACCACATAGGGATCAGAGGGCAAATTGAGTTTGCTGACAGATTAGCCGAAAATTCGGCCAGGGGAATTGCCCCCTAAATCCCTTTGATTAATAAACATTTACTCATTTTTTTTTGAGGAAAGTTCAAACACAAAACCCAAAAAATTATAATATATATATATATATATTAAAATAATTATTTATGGTTAATATGTTAAATTTTTATACACACCACCAAAACCACACACCACAACCACACCCACACACACCCCAACACCATAAAAAATAAATTATTATGTAAAAAAAAAAAAAAAAAAAAAAAAAAAAAAAAAAAAAAAAAAAAAAAAAAAAAAAAAAAAAAAAAAAATATTATTAATATATATATATATTAATATATATAATTATAATATATTTTATTATAATATTAATATATTATATAAATTATATATATTATAATATATTATATAATATGTTTATATAATAATTTGTATATTGCAAGACATTAAATATGTAATATATTAAACATAATGTATATAAAATATTTTTAAAAAAAAAAAAAAAAAAAAAATTTTTTTTTTTTTTTTTTTTAAAAATTTTTTAAAAATTTTTTAAAACCCCCCCCCAAAAAAAAGTTTTAAAAAAAATTTTAAAAAAAAAAATAAAAATTTTTTTTTTTCCCCCCCTTTTTTCCCATCCATTTTTCAAAAAGGG
>NW_023663685.1:0-14662 GCF_015228065.2 Penaeus monodon | reverse complement strand
AGGAGTACTCTCCTAACCTTCTTTATGTTCCATCTACTGTGACTCACTAGACAAAGGTAAGGCAAAATCTTCATCACATTCTGTTTGATTTTCATATTTATATAGTAACATTTGGTTAAAATATAACTTTTATTATTCCACATGTCCATATGTGGTACGTGATCATTACTCCTGATTATACTATCATTATTTTGCGTGAGTGTTTCTTTTCCGTACTTCAGCTTGGTGATGATGTAATCGACAAGATCGATTCTATACTGCACCTTCATCCCACCTATGGAAGTATCCATGGAATCGCCATGGATCAGACAAGTGACAATCAGATGTTTTATATATAATATATATATATATATATATATATTATATATATATATATATATATATATATATTTTTTTTTTTTTTTTTTTTTTTTTTTTTACTGTAGTAAATGTTATATGTAAAACTTTTGTATAACATACAATATATATATATATATATATATATATATATATATATATATATATATATATATATATATATATATATAATATATATATATATACATATATAAGATGTGTTAAATAATGTATTTCACTAAAATGTATATTAAGGTAAATAAAATATTTTTTTTATAATTTGATATTGATATTATCTGCACGAGTTTACGGTAATAACCATTAAATTCAATCTTAATATCACTGTAAGGTAAATATAGTTTTGATCCATTCATATATTCGAAGATAGTTATCTCGAGACCAAGACAAATATTAATTGTGTACAAATCCTGTATATAATCAAAACTAAAGAAAAGCACATGGTAAATTAAGTAAAATACAAGATCAAGTATTGTATCGTCGGATCTCAGATTGTCAGGTTAAGTGGGCATAGGCAGCGCATTTATAAACTCGAGAATCTCAGATCGGTAGAATCGATGCCGCTTTTTAGATAATCCATATAAAAATCGAGTTGTGAGTCCTTCGAGCTCAGATTATCAGATTAATTGATCATAGGCAACGCAATTCTAATCCGAGAGTTTCAGACAGATCGATTCAATATATTATATTATATGCCTTGGAGGGTAAGCAAGACCGTGATTTAACATGCATGGTAAGATAACGCCCCAAGGATCCTGAGATGGTACAAAAACACACCATTGACTCGCTTTACACGCACAAAACACTGATCTTTATAACGTTATTAGAAATATCTAGGCTCATTGCTGGTCACCATGCAATGCATCCGAAAGAAACACAAAAAAGGTCTGACCCTAAAAAAAAGAAAAAAAAATGTACTTGGAGAAAACTTTCAACCTTGTACACGATTACCTCCGCCGCAGAAGTGGCGGTAATGAAGTTCTCGTGCCAAACGCGTTCAATGATCATCCCGTGTGTAAAGGAAGTTGGTGTCCTGAATTACATAATAATTTCGGTCAGGCGAGTAAAAACAAATTTGATGAAACACATCTCGCCGTCATGGATCTAATAGACATATTCTCTACTGCTCTAGCTTTCGACTCGAGTGACCTTTGTAAAGTCATCTCGGAATGAGAATAAAGAATCAGAAGACGTAATAATGCTACTACCATCGCCGCCACCAAATACGGATGAAAGCCATACATATACGAAACACGATGGATTACTCAGTGTCTTCGCGACAACCGCAAGTCGGGAAACGAAAAAAGGAAGAGATAAAAATAAGAAATGGATATAAATGAATCACACCCATGGCATTGTAAACTATGAAAAACATATTGGGCTTCGCTTCTGATCAATGTATTATATACCCGGATTACCTTCTGATCAACGAATGTTGCATACCGATCTTAGTTTCTTTAAGATATACCAAATATAAGAAGAGAATTCAACATGGGTTTGCACAATATAGTAGATATACTTTTTTTCAAACTGCAATAAACGTATCATGCCACAGGGGCGAGGATTACACTCGATATGTACATATTTTGTTTTTCTAAGTACAATAAAACATAACATTAAATTACACACAACAGGGTAGATCAATCTATTTTCAAACTGAAACGAAATATATCATTATACAGAGACGAGTATCATATAGATACATACATAAAAAAAAAAAAAAAATTGTGTGTAATGAGCTCCCTCTTTGACAGGTCGTATGAAGCATGCAATGAACTCTCGTGTTAGGTGTGTGTATATGCATGCACGTTGTGTGTGCAGTGAGCTCTCTCATTGACAGGTCGTATGAAGCATGCAATGAACTCTCTTCTCTCTCTCTCTTTCATATGAAGATATGCGTCATATGAAGTCATCGAACACTCCAATGGGAGCCTTTCACGGGCCGTGGGACGGCTCAATGAGCTTGCTTGCTTGCTTGGGGTGTAAGGCGAGACGAAGGATGTCTATGCACGCTCCAGTGACCCGTGGGGGGCCGCATTACCGCGTCACGTGCAATGTACACGTGACCCAAAAAACTTTTTAGTGAGGGAGAAATTTCGCCTTTTATTTTCACCCGTGGTACCGTACAGGCACCAACAGAATCTCGAAGAGAGGGATTCCAGATATCTGCAAAACCCGATATATTATGAATATTTTATCGATTTAAGGAATCCCACAGGAGTCCAAGGAAAACTCGAATAAAAATTCGAATATGAAAGAAGTATTGGATCGATCGATCCGAAAGTCTCGGGTTAGGATTACGTGTCCTATACCCACCCATCCTCGGAGATCACATGACCCAATATTCGATTTTATATGAATTTAATAAAGAGACCCGTACGTCAGTCGATAAATATAATATATATATATATATATATATATATATATATATATATATATATATATATATATATATATAAATCAACTATTGGGTTGTTGGATCTCAGATTAGCAGGTTTTCAAGGAAAACTTGAATCAAAATTCAAATAAGAAAAAAGTATTGGATCGATCGATCCCAAACTCTCGGGTTAGGATTGCGTGTGCTATGCCCACCAAACCTCACAATTTGAGATCACACGACCCTATATTCGATTTTATATGAATTTAATTAAGAGACCCGTATGTCGGTCGAAAACACCACACACACACACACACACACACACACACACACACACACACACACACATATATATATATATATATATATATATATATATATATATATATATATATATATATATATATATATAATCAAGTATTGGGTCATTGTATCTCGGACTGGCAGGTTAAGCGGGCACAGATTGTTTTTATTATTGTCTTTATTATTATTATATATATTTTTTTATTTTATTATTGTCGTTTATGTGTTTTTCTGTGTATACTATCAAGAGGGAACATGTAATTTTATTTTTATTTAAGTTATTTTTATTATCATTTTAGAATAATTATGGTGCGTGTATAAATCTTTTATATATCTTTTTTATTTTCCTTGCCATTGTTGTGACTCTGAGTTATTATTTTTATTACATGAATGGACTGAATAATCATGTGTATATATATGTGAATACATAAATGGACATTATCATACACCTATATCGCATATTTGTTTCTTTACAACTCAGGTGCAGTCGTGTGTATTCATTCTCAACCAAGACGGGTCAATATACGCAATGGAATTTATAAAGGTATGTTGTGTTTTTATCTTAGTTATTATTACTGTTGTTGATATTATTCATATAACTTTGATATCGATCTTCAAATCGCATTTCATGTGTACGTGCATCTATAAAAAATAAAATGTTGTTACTCGAAATGATCGAACTCGGTATATTATTTACAGTAAAAAAATACAGGTTACAATAATAATAACAGTCACATTTATTTGATATTTATTTCTGAAATTATTATTAATAGTTAATTTTTTGTATATATTGAAGAGATTATTTTTATTATTTTACTATTTGAAAGTCTATGAAAACAAACTATATATATATATATATTATATATATATATATATATATATATATATATATATATATATATATATATATATATATATCACAGTATAATTAACGGTTCATCTATAGCATCTATTGAATCTTCTGACACGTTCAGGAATGATTATCAATTTCACCTCACTGTTTTTCGTGTCAACCAGCACAGTACAACACAGTTTTTTGTCAGAAGGAATGATAAAGTTTCACAAAAATCAACCTCTATCTGTGGTAACTGTCTGAGTAAAGAACATATTCTTGAGCGAAGCTACATTTTTATGGGTTTAATGGAAACCTTATTTATCATGATTGTCTTTCTCTCATATTTATTTTCAATTTTATTTATATCTAAGTGGTTGATAATTCCATTACGGATTAATATGGGCATCATCTTGAATGAACAAACGTTATGCAGTTTATCTCCGTAGCTGCAGATTGTTTTCTGACAGAGGTGCTCCAGTCGTAACACGTTACTCCAAGGCCGTTGTACTCCTAATTTGTCGTGGAGCAAAAAAACATAGTGTAGTATCGCGTTCTCCGTAAGAACACACTATGGAGTCGACAAAACGCTGAACGTCATAAGATACAATTATGATGCTTTTTCTGGTTCCATAATCGTCACTATACATAGACTCCACATACAGCGGTCTGGACTTGTAACGTAGTCTTAAAAGTAGGCGAAATTCGATATCCTTTATATTAGCAAAAAATACACTCGATCCACTGACCTGTGTTGAATCAAGAGATTATGCAGTTCCTCTTCTTTCCACTGCTTGAGTTCGTCAGGAAACGTAATTATATCCTTATTATGCAGCATTTCGTTCAGTCTACTAAGCCAAAACTCTAACAAACACTGTCCTGAATACTGTGCTCAATACTCATACAAGAAATTCCGATACAGTCTCTCTTGTTTTTTTTCTGATTTGATTACGGTATAACCATAGATTGTATCTCGTAATGTTATAGACACACGTCTCCTATTACTGAAAGACATACTTCTATGATGAGCGTAAGTGTAAGTGCATGTACCCTTGACCACTTCTCGCTCCTGTCTGAACTTCTCTTCCTCCTCGGTCATATATATATATATATATATATATATATATATATATATATATATATATATATAATATATATAATTATATATAATATATATTATAAATATATATATATATATATATATATTATATATATATATATTATATAATATATATGTTCTTGTGCTACTCGTAGTTCTTTGCTTCCTTTTTTGTGCGTGTGTTTGCACATGTCTACGTTTGTATATCTATTATATATATATATAATTATATATTATAGTATATTATATATATATTTTTATATTATTATATCTTGTTATAATTCTATATTATATATTATTATATATATCAATATATATATATATATCATATATATATATACTTACTATATATATTATTCTTAATACTTCCTTTCTTAATTATTTTATGCTATATTATGACTCTCACTATACTTTTTCATTTGACTTAGTAAATAGTGCATTCATCAATACCCTATTTATTTTAGTTTTAGAAAACAACATTCCTTTTTTCTTATCACCCTTTAAACCTTTCCCTCCCCTTACTCCTTCACTTCACTTTATTCCTCTAAAAACCCTCACCTCATTTTAAATTCCTTTTATTTCCCTCGCCTCACTTCACCTCACCCCCCACTTATTTCCCCCCAAATTCCCCGGGGTGACCTTGGGTTTAACGGACCGGGGCCCCGCATTCCCCTACCCCTCTTTTTTCCTTTTCCTATTTTAAAAGAAAACGAAATATGGGGTGTTACCAGAAAAGGGGAAGGGGGGGACCCCTCTAGAGGCGGTTTTGTTTTGGGTTTTTGTCTTCCCCGGGGGCTCTTGGGTTTTTTTTTTGGTTTTGTTTGTTTTTTGTTTTTTGTTGTGTTGCTGCCATATTTGGACCTTATTCTAAGTGTCCCAAGTTTTAAATTTGGTAAGGGACCATATAGTACCCCCCCTTTTATACCCGGGTATTTTTTTTTAAAAAAAAAAATTTAAAATTTTCCATAAATGGTTTAGTTATATTTTAAAAAAAAAAAAAAAAAAAAAAAAAAAAAAAAAAAAAAAAAAATTTAAAATATTATTTTAAAAAATATATTAAATATATTATATATAATATTATAATTATATAAAATATAAAACCTTATATATTAACATCTGAATTTTTTTTTGGTCCCCTCTCCCCCCGCTCTTTTATTCTCCTTTTCCTCCAACCCAGGGGAAAGGTAGATTTTTTGGTGACGATGATAAAACGGGGAGATTGCAATCCCTCAACGAATTCGCCTTTCAGAATAAAAAGATTACGCCCCTTCTCCCCGATTTACCTAAAAAATCCCCGAAGATTTTTTTTCCAAAAAACCACCCAAATACTACCAAAAACCCTCTCCCCCAAACTTATTAAAAATGGTAGGTATTTTTTAATTAAATTTGTTTATATAAAATTTTTTATAATATATAAAATTATATATATTTTATATAATATTAACCGTTTAATTATAAAAAATAAAAAAAATTAATTATATAATAAAAACCTTATTATTATTAAATTTTATCAAATTTAAATTTTTAGGGAATTTTTCTATTTTTATTTTTTAATTACATTTTTAAATTTTTATTTTTCTCTCTTCAGTTGAAACTGAAAAGTGAAAATAACGATCGCGTTTTTCCGGCGATTTTTTGGGCAAAAAACCCAAATTTTTGGGGAAAAACCCGGAGAGGCCCTTTAAAATCCCTGTGGCACTTTTTCCCCCGGTTTTGGATCTCACTATCCTAATCCCCTGTGCCGATTTAAGGTTTTCGAGCATCTCGAAAAATCAGGGGGGTTTTGGGTACTCAATAGCGCAAATAAATGATCCTACTGGTTTAAACACATAAAGTCATCTTCCCCGACAACGGGGAAAAATCTTCCCCCAACTGCCGAAGGTAAACAAAAAACAAATTCGTCATTTTTGGACCACCCCCCCAAAACTTTTTCCCAAACCCAAAGGGCCCACCTCCCCCGGGGAGGAAAGTTTTCAGCGGGAGAAAAGGGGCCTGGATTTCGACCCCCCGAAAGAAAATAAAAACCCCATTTTTATGGAAAAACCTAAAACGAAAAAAGGGGAAACCCCCAATGATCGGAGCGACTAGGGTTTTTCGGGGTCCCCAAAAAAATGAATTTCCCCGAAATAAAAAAAATTAAAAGTTTTAAAGGGGCCCAAAAGTATAAATAAAAAAATTTTATTGAAAACCCGGGCCCTCACATTTGATAAGATCCCAAAAAAAGCCTTCAAAAAAACAGAGGGACAAAATTTAAAATAAATTTTTGGGGAAGGTTTTTTCCGCATTTATATTTCCAAAAGCATTTTAAAAAATGGGGGTTTTCCGATTTTGCATTTTGGGAAAAACCGGGAAAAGGGGGTTTGAAAGAAAAGAACTATCCTCGGGCACGTTTTAAAAGGAAAGATCCCAAAACAAACCGAGAGTCATAAACCCGGAGAAAAATTTCTCACTTTTCCCCCCCCGCAGTAACGAAAGTGATAAAGCGCTTCTGAGTCAAAGTCTCAAAAAGGTTTACTAAAAAAGCAACTCACGGGTTTCCCCAAAAGGGTGTTTGGGAAAGCCCAATACCCACAGAAACAACGCCCGGGACTCCCTGAACATTCCCACATTTTTGTTAAACCCAAAAGGGGAAAGGTATTAACGGAAACAGCCCAAAATTATGCTTTATTTAAACCCAAACAAAAATGGCCGTATACCCCAAAAGGGACAACAAAAAGGTCATTCATAGTACCAGAGGGCCCTTTGGAGCACCTAGACGGGGAAATCATTTGGAAAATCTTTTATACAGTTTATCTAACTTTTCTGATAAAGGGAGTATGATCGCAAAGAAAAAATGTGAAAACTTTAGGGAAAAAAAGTCCAAAAAGAAGAGCATCAAAATCCATAGAACGACGAGGAACAAGGAGTGTCGGGACCCCTATAACAGTCAACAAAATTAAATTGTAGTCAAAATACCCAAAATAGGCCCGACAAAAAACCATTTAAACAGGGCAGTGAGATTTAAAGGGAGGGATCCGAAATTTTAGTATCCAGGTTTTAAGATTATAGTCACCATCCACCGTCGGCCCGTCGCCAGCACATCCCCCCCCCTCCCCGCCACCATATTTAATCGACCATGGTGAATCCGGGGCCCCCAGTTCCCCCACCGCCAATTCACTAAACCCCAAAAAGCTCTCCCCCGCCGCCCCCCGCCCCCAAACCACCACCACCACCATTACCCCCCCCCACCAAAAACACCCCCAAAGCTGCCCCTCCACCTCCATTCCGCCGCCGCCGCCCCCACCCCCGGCCGCCCCCACGGGACCCCCGGACCCTTTCTTTGGGAAATTTTGTTTTAAAAAGTTTTCAATTTTTTTTCTTTTCATCATACTCCGGCTTTATCAAAATGTTAAAAAAGCAATTTTTATAAAAAAATCTCCAACGCAGTGGAAAACCCTGCCTGCCGGTTTTGGGTTTCCCAAAGGCCCCGGGGACTATGAAGGGTTTTTCTTTCCTTTGGGATAATGGCCACTATTAGGGGAAAACTCACGTACCCGGGGGGTCGCTTCGGAGGGGGGAATTGTCGCTGCGATCCTTCTCCCTTTTGGGAGGCCCCTGAGATGCTTTTTTTAGTGAATCTTTTGAGGGCTTTGACTTTAGATGAAAAGCTAACAATTTTATTGCTGCGCGGGTGGTTGGTAACGTGAGCATTTTTCCTCCTCTTGGGTTTGGGCCTTTTCCCGACTTTCTCTTTTCTGGGGCCTCTTCCTTTTAACTTTGGGGGAGGATAGTTCTTTTTTCCAAAATTCCCCCAACTTTTCCCGACTTCTTTCCCTTCTTTAGGAAATTTACTATCACCAAAGCTTTATTCCGGGTTTGTCATCTGTTTCTTTTGGGGGGTCCTTTAAAGGGTTTTTTTCAGCTGGGGGCCCAAATTCTAACAAAATTCCCTTTTGGTATTTTTTTTGGCCATAATTTCACTTTCATTTTTTTAGCGTGCACCCATTTCCCGATACTTGAAATTCATCGTTTTCTTCCCACCATTAAGGTTTCTCTTCTTCGTTAAGGTGTTTCATAAAACCGTATTTAATTCGTTTTCGGATTCGACCGGGCCCCCAAACTCTCCCGCCCAAAAAGACCTCCTGGGGTAGGGGCCCATGCGCCCTTGGAAAAAGAGAAGGGGGTGGTCCCGGGGAAAGACGAATTTTTTTCTCGCACCTTCCCCACGGCCCTTGCTTTGGGAAATTACCCTGGTCGGTTAAAAGATGGAGGGAGTAATCTGACGGGATCATTATTTTTCATAAATGTGTTCCTAAATATTTCCCCGATCTTTGAGATGCTCGAATTTTTTTTAAGCGCAATCCCGGCGACTAGGGTATTGAAGGGTCCGATCCGGGGTTTTTGTGGCCCCCCCCCCCCCCCCCCCCCCCCCCGGGTCTTGGATCCCCCTCCTGGGGTTTTTCTTCAAGTTTAAATTTATCTCCGCCTCATTTATCGCCGAAATTTGCCACGTTGCTCCACTCCTTTTTCAAATGAAAGAGAGAATATTTTTGTTATTTTTATTTTTAAATTTTATTTGGGAGTAGTCCACTGGTTTTCATGAAAAAACTCTCTCGGGAGCTTTTCAGGGAAAAACCCGTGAGAAGTGTGTTTAATTTTTTATTTTGGAAGGGCGAAAAATCCCAAACCAAATTGGGTTTTGGGGGTTGGAAATTCCTGTTTTACCATCCCACAAGAAAATCTTTTTTTTTCCCGTGGATTTTCTTTAAGTGAGAGAGAATAATGGGAGGAGGGAGGGGGAACAAATTTAATTCCATATTTTATGGGATATAATATTTTATATATTATATATTTTAAAATTTTATATTATATTAAAATATAAAAAATAATTTAAACTTTTATGAAGATATTAAATAATTATTTTTTTTTTAATAAATGAAACAAAAAATCCAGGGTATAAATATTACGGGTACTATAGGGTCCATTACAAATTTCGAAAAAATGGCCCCTTGAATTATAAAAATATTAAAAAAAATAAATATTGTTGTTTAATAAAAAATAAAATAATAATTTTTTTTAAAATTAATTTTTATTATTTTAAAATATTAAAAAAAACCAAAATGTCAATTTTTGTAGACATGAGAAAAAAAAACCCGCACAAAAAAAACAGCACGCACAACCCCAACACACATTAGATATATTATATATATAATAATATTTTAATATATATATATATATATTTTATATATATAAAGACCTTTGGGGGAAGGGGAAATTTTACAAAGGGGCGAGAAGTTGGTTTACTGGTACATGCCCTTAAACTTACGCCCCATATAGAAGTATGTCTTTCCCCTAACAAAAACATAGTCTGCAACATCACAGGGTACAAACTATGGGTTTTACCCCTAATCAAATCAGATTAAAAAAAAAAAAGAGAGGGTTTTTTCTGAAATTTTCTTTTATGAGTATTGGGAAAGTTTGTAAACCAAAGGGCAGGGGTTTTTTCTGAGGTTTTTGGGTTAATAACTGAAGAAATGCGCCTAATGGCTAGAACGTTTCCGGGCAAACTCCCCAAAAGTGGAAAGAAGAGGAAAATGTATAATTTCTTTATTCAAAACAGGGGGCAGTGAATTCCCCTATATTTTTTTTTTCTAAAATAAAAGGTAACGATTTGCCTACTTTTAAGGGCTAGTCCGACCGCTTTTATGTGGAGCTAGGTAAGTGGGCGTTATCCAAACCAAGAAAAAACATCTTTAAATTTTATCCTTTTGACTTTAGCCTTTGTCGACTTTCCCTAGTGTGTTCTTTCGGCGAACGCGGGTACTATTTAGTTTTAGCCAAAGACAAATTGGGTTTCAAAGGCCTTGGGGGTTTGTTTTTAAGACTGGAGCACCCCTTTTTCAAAAAAAACAAACTTCCCGCTACGGGGAAAAAAGGGGTAAAAAGATTCTTCATTCAAGATGATGCCGGGTATTAATCCGTAAGAAATTATAAATTTCTTAGATTAAAAAAAATTAAAATAAATATTTAGAGAAAGACAATCAAAGAAAATAAAATTTTATTTAAACCCTTAAAAAATAAACTTTTTTTAAGAATATGCCGTTTAACCCCAGACAGTTTCCCCCAATAGAGGTTGATTTTTGGGGTTTTTCATTCTGAACTGTCAAAAAGATTCAAAGGGGTGCATAGAGGAAAACCCTTAATATTTATTTTATAAAATATATATAAAATATAAATTTTATATAATATTATATTTTAATATAAAATATATATATATACCCTAACATAAATAAAAAATATAAAAATATAGATTTTTAAAATATATATATTTATCATATAAAATTTTATATATAATTAATAATATATTTTAAAAATATAAAATAAATTAAAAAAAAATATTAAAATTTTTTTTTACCTTCACTATTAAAAAATTATAATTAATAAAAAAAAAACTTAATTAAAAAAAATTTTAAAAAATATAAAAAATAAAGAAAAAATAAAAATGTTATTATTTTAGTAATCGTTTTTTTTTTCTAAAAATTATACCCGGGTTTGGGAATTTTAAAATTTGTGAAACGGGTTTTTCATTAACCCCAAAAATATCGCATCAAAGGGTGTTGAGGAGCACTGAGACAAAAAAAAAAAAAAAAAAAAACCGGATCGGTGTTCATTGGGCCCCTTTTGCTTCGCCCCCTGAGTTCTGTTTATGCCGAAGGACCGGGAGGACATTGGGGGTTTTAGCGAATAAACAGATCCTAATTGTTTGACCGTGTCTATGGTGGCCCAAGGGTCAGGGACAACAATTTTCTCATTAAAAAGAATGCGCTCAAAGGGGTTTGATGGACACTTTTAAAAAAAAGATACGGGTCAAATGTTTATTTCCCCATTTCTTCGTCACCTGAGTTTGTTTTTGCTGACGAAGTAAGGGCCCCCCGGGACGGTCGAAGAAACCCAATGAGGCCCCATTAAAGTGTTAAAAGCAATTTTACACATTGGGAAAAAAAAACTTTTTTTTGGGAGAAATTTTGACTTTTTTTTCCAATGGTACCGTACAGGCACCAACGGAAACTCCCAAAAAAAGGTTCCGATATCTGCAAAACCCGAATTTTTATTAAATTTTTTTAATTAAACGAAAACCTAGGAGATGATTTCTTTCCCCCATTACACAAAAACAAAAAAAAACATATAAAAAAATATTAAACAAACGCTGAAAAATTTAGGGTTATTTGGTGTCCATTCCCCCCAACCTGGGCTGAGAACGACTAATATTTTTTTTTTTATATGAAATTTTTATTAAAAAACCCCTCTCTCTCTAACACCTCTTATGCGTTTTCAGGGGGGCCCACAAAGGGGCTAGCTACGTTAAGGACGTTGTGAGACATTTTTCTGTTTTTATGCAAGTCAAAAAAAAAAAAAAAAAAAAAAATACACAAAGCATATAAATTAAAAAACAAAAAAGTGTTAAAAAACATTTTTATAAACCCCCAAAAAAATCATATTAAAAAAAAAGTAGCAGAACCTAAAGTGCATAAAAGGTTTTTAAAAAAATAAACCTCAAAATTTAAAGTAAAAAAAAAATAAACAGATCCATCCCTAAGGGCCCCAAAGGGTTATAAAAAGCGTTTGGGGTTTCCCCCTTTAAACCCGCCAGTTTGAAAAAATCTACAAAACCCATTTTTTTAAGATTTCCTTGATTTTAGGGGTCCCCCCGGAGATTTAGGAAAAAATCGAATAAAAATTCGAAAAAACAAAAGTTTTGGGTTTATCAAATTTGAAAACCTTGGGGTTTTGGTTCTCGTTTGGCCACGCCCCCCCATTCCCCCCCAATTGAGATCACCGACCCAATATTCGATTTTATAGGGAAATTTTAAATTTAAAAACCCGAAAAAACGTCCCAAAAAATATAAAAAAAAATTTTATAAAATCAAATTTTTGTTTTTGTTTGGGTCTCGGATTGGGGAGGTTAAACTTTTCAGGGGCAAAGCGGTTTTTAAAACCCCCGAGTCCCCAGGTCGATGGATCCAAGATTTTTTTGAAAATTTAGGTATTTTAAAAACTTTTTGCGCCCTTAATAAATTTTAAAACAAAAATCGGGGGTCGTCTCTCGATCTCGGATTTGGAGGGGAAACGGGGAGGGCAAAAGCGGTTTTAACCCGAGAGTTTCAGGGCGAGGATCTGGACTTTTTTTTGGAAAATTTTTTATGTGTGAATTTTTTAAAAATTTATGCGCCCTTAATTAATTCAACAAAAACGAGGAGTCGTCTTTCGATCTCGGGTTTGGGAGGTTTTAAACGGGCAGGGCAACGCGGTTAACCTTAGGTCCCCAGGTCAAATCCCCTAGTTTTTTTTAAAGAATTTTTTTTTTTAATTTGTTTTTTTTTTTGATGCGTAGGAGTGCGGCAAGGGGAGTCGTCCAAGCACGCCAGTAGGTTTCCCACAAAGGGGTCATGAGGGGGGTCCCCCAAGGGGGTTCTCGACACCTTTTCCGCACATAGCGCTGTATGACGACGCTCTTTACGTACCAAGGGAGAGCGCTGGGGGGAGAGCGGACGAAGGATGCCCGTGCGCGCTGCAAAAACCTATGTAAAGCCCCTTGGGCGGTTTTAAGACGTTATCGACACGCTTTACTCGCGCAATGCTTTTCTGACGACGCTCTCGGCTACCCAAACGGAACCCTTGGCCGCGTAGAGCGAGACGAAGGGTTTTTCCCTTGCCGCTTTTCCCAAACCCCCGGGAAAGGGCCCCAAATTTACGAAATTACTAAATTTTTTTTTTTTTTAAAGAGGAGAAATTTTGCCTTTTTTTTTTCACCCCTGGTACCGTACAGGCACCAACGAATTCAAAGGGGGGATTTGAAATAATTGCAAAAACCCGATTTTTTCGATTTTTTGGAGTCCCCCAAGGGGTTTTAGGAAAAATGAATAAAAATTCGAAAAAAAACAATATTTCTGGATCGATCGACGAAAACCCGGAGTTTGGTTTTCGTGGCTACGCCCACCCCTCCCTGCAATCTTACAATATTTTATGTAATGTGTTTGGGCGTGCAGAAAAAGTATGTTTAAAAAAATAAAAATGCATGTGTAACCCTATAACCCCCTCATGCATACAAAAACACATACTGTAGACCAAAAAGAGAAATGGTTTTAAATTATAAATGGCCCCGGGGGCCCCTCCACTCTCGTACCTGCTCATGTGTTTCTTTTTCTATAATTACTCCACAAACCCCCTTCTGCTTTTATGCATTGGGATTGGTGTTCCAAAAACGGGAGTAAAGTCGGGAAAAAAAAACTTTTCTACTCCCTTTAGCGAATCGTTTTATGGAGTTAGGGAAGGGAAAATGGTACATGCACTCGAAAAGCCGTTTTAAAGTGCTTTAAAAAAACATGAAAATTTTTAGATAAAAGGATCCCCAGAAAAATTTTCCCCTTAAAGTGACTAAAATAAAACAGTTATAGGCCCTGTTTTTACCGTGTTTTGTTTTAACCCCTGAACCTTTTCATGTTGACACATAATAAAAGGGAAATGAAAAAGAAAATTTTCCCCACCCAAAGCAAGAGATTTCATTTTACCGGTTTTTATTTTATCTCGTCAGGGAAAAGATACACCCAAAGAAAACAGAGGAAAAAATAATCAGGGCGTGAGCTGATAAAAAAAACCTGGAAAATGTGACCCCCCTTTTCTTTTTCGTATAATTGTTCCCTGGGCCTTTGGAATTATT
>NW_023663684.1:12500-14663 GCF_015228065.2 Penaeus monodon | reverse complement strand
TGTGTGTGTGTGGGTGCGTGCGTACGTGGTGTATGTATGTATGTTTTGGTGTGCGTGCATGTGTATGTGTTTTTTTGTGTGATCATTAAATTCAATCTTATACCTTACATCTCATTTCCCTTAACATCATGATATATGTTTTCCTTCCAAAACATGAATTGGGTTATTATCTCCAACAGGATCCTTTCTTCTACCCCTTTAAAAGGTGTGCAGGTGGGGGGAGGTCCCTGCTCATCCTCTCTTTTTTTTTTTTTTTTCCCCCGGGACATTTAAAGGTGGCCTTTCAGGCTCTCCCTTATCTCGGGGCCGTTCTCGCACAGTCTCTTTTCCTTCTCTAGCCTACACACCTTGTATTGTTCGTACTCCTTATTTTGCTTTTCCGTTCCTCATTTTCCTGAATCATCTAATCTGTTGCGTTTCTAATGCGTACTCGTTCCTGTTTCAAATAGGCCTTCCCCTTTAGCATTGTGTTTCTTATAAAAAATTTTTCTGAAAGGCGGGGGTTTCTAACTGTATGTATGAAGAGGTATATGTGAAATATATGTGTGTGTGTGTGTGTGTGTGTGTGTGGTGTGTGTGTGTGTGTGTGTGTGTGTGTGTGTGTGTGGGGTGTTGTGTGTGTGTGTGTGTGTGTGTGTGTAGGGGTTTTGTCAGGAGAAAAGAAAAGTTTGAGTGGAATCCCCAGGCTCCTTCTCAATCGCAGTCTCCAACTAACTAGGAGGAACTATCTCTGCTGCTTCGAAACAGTTACACTGCAATACGCCAGACATTGTTTAGTTGAAACCAGTAATCGGTAGAACCGAAGGTGTTTCACCAGAACCCCACTGCCCTGCTGCCGATAGCTTCACCGCAACCCTGGCATAGGGTGCTATCCTTGTTCATGGGACCCCAGTTTATTGTCCTTACCCAGACATTTTGCCAAAAACGCCACAGTTGCTCTCAATAACATTTGGAAAGACTGAAGCATTACCTTACGGACAAAGCTGAGGTTATTGAACTCATTAGTTTTCCCAATTGCTCATATGGTTCGAGTGTTGGGTGTGAAGAAGATAGATAAGAAAAGGGTCAATCGTTTTGAACTGTGGTGTTACAGACGAGTATGCTATTAACTGGACAGAAAAAAAAACAAATGATGAAGTGCTGAAAAAAAATAAATTGTAAAGACCAGCTGCTGGACAACTTGAACAAAAGAAAAATAAAGTTTATTGGTCATGTGATGAGAAGTAAAAGTATTGAGAAAGATTGCTGACAGGGATGGTATGGGAAAAACAGAGGAAGAGGCAAACGAAGAAAGACTGAGCGACAACATCAAAGATATTTGCGGGCTGACGACGCGGGGGTAACACAGTGGAAAGGGAAAGCGGTTAAAAAGAACGAGTTGAGGTGGGGGTTTGGTGGGGGTCCACGCTGTAAAATGGTGTTTTGGGGGATTGGGGTTGTGTGGGGTTTGTTTTTTAGTGCACAACACATAAAAAACCCACGCATATGTGTGTGTGCGCGTATGTGATGTGTAGTGTTGTGTATTGACACACCACACACACACACACACCCCCCACATAAAATATAAATTTTATTGTGTGTGTGTGTGTGTGTGTGTGTGTGTGTTGTATTTTTATATATATATATATATATATATTATATATATATATATATATAAAATATATATATATATATATATAACGTATATGTGCAAAATATATTATATATATATATAAAAATATATAAATATATATATATATATATATATATAAAATGTATATATACACATATATGTGTGTGTGTGCGAGTGCGTGCCCTGGGTGTGTGTATGCGTGTGTGTGTACGTGTGCGTGTGGTGTGCGTGCATGTTGTGTGGTGTGTGTGTGTGTTTGGTGGTTTAAACTGTGGGACTGTGTGTGTGTTTTGGTGTGTGTTTGTCTGTGGGATTGTGTGTGTATGGGGTGGGGTGGTGTTTTGTGTGGGGTGTGTGTTGTGCGTTTGTTGTTATTTGTGTGTGAGTGTGTGTGTGGGGGGGGTGGGTGTGGTGTGTGTGTGTGTGTGTTGGTGTGTGAGTGTGTTGTAAATACACATATAGACATATATACATTTAATATGAATATATATATATATATATTATTTTATATTTATATTTTTTTTTTTATTTATTTAATATTTTTGGGTTTT
>NW_023663684.1:0-2500 GCF_015228065.2 Penaeus monodon | reverse complement strand
CTCCAACATTAAGTTCCTTAAAAATTCTCTGAGCACCTCTCTAATGTTTCAAATGAAACCCTGTCGCACCCCTTTGTTTGACTTCGAACCTTCTTTTAACCCAAAAGTTTTTTACAGATGTTTTTTTTTGGGTCATACATGGTTTTTATTAGTTGGTGATGTTTTTTGGAAATCTATCTTTATGTTTTTTCCAGAGGATATCGTGATCAACAGTATAAAAAGCTTTCAAGTAACGATGAAACACGGTATAGGTTTTCTGATTTTCGTGTTTTTTTTATGACAGTTTCAGATTTAGAATCGGGTTTTCGGGTACCTTTCCATGGCAAAAAACCGCTTGTCATCTGCAATTTTTTTTAAACTTCCAATTTTCATTTTTTCGGGCAATAATTTTAACAAAATTTTTCTGCTGTGACTTTTAATGCCCAAATGTCCTGTTATTGTTGATTGGGGGTGCGTCACCTTTTTTAGGTATGGGGTTAAAGATATTTTTCCCCGCTTTTGGCCATCTTCTTTATTCCATATTTTTTTTACAAAATTTGTAGAAGCATTTTGATTGTTCTGCTGTTATTTCATCTATTCCGGGCCTTTTTATTCTTTTAAATTTTTTTAGGGTTTTTATAACTTTGTTAGCAGTGGCGATGGTTCTTTCGCTGTCATTGGTCAATTAATGTTTTTGTTTAAACTTTATTCTTTTTGTATAGGGTTTGGGAAAAATTGATTCCCTCTATCTTTTTATTCTTTTCCATCACATAAAGCAAGTCCATCTTCAGTTTTGATAGTGTCCATTTTAGGTTTAAAATTTTTGGTGATTTTTGTACTCCTTGGTAGAGTTTTTAGTTTTTTATTTATAGAACAGTTTTCAATTCCTGGCAATGTCATTTAAATATTTTTCCTTTTCTGTCGCAATAAACTTTGAATTTTTTTTTTTTTTTTTTTTTTAAATTACTTTTTCAATGGATTATTTTATACCCTTTGATTTTAGGCATTTCTTGTTTTAATTTTACTAGTGTTTTTTAGAATCCAGGGGGAATTTGTTTTCTTTTGGCGATAGTTTTTTAAGCAGCACTTTAGCAAGAGTTCTTTTCCTTTTCCCCAAACCCTTTGGTTTTTATCATCTTCACATTGATTGAGTATTCAAATTTTTTTTATGACAACAGGGTACCCACGTGAAACCACACCCCTTCATCGGCGACTGTGATCGAACCGGACCTTAAGTCAGAGTACGCGTTTACCAGGTACCATATATATATATATATATATATATATAATATATTTATATATATAATTATATATAATATATTATTATATGTATATAATATAAAATAATATAATATATTATATTAAAATATATATATTATCATCATCATCACAGCCTGAATTTTAACCACTGAAGGATGAAGCCCCTCCCAATCTTTTTCCCAATTTGTTGTTTGCATTTTTTGTTTCCCGTCTTTGGCCCCAAATGTCGTTTTTTTGTCACACCATCTTTTTCTCTGTATAAGCAGCATGCATTATTCCACTTTTATAATTATTTTCCCCACCTCCGTACATTGACTTCAGCTTAAAAATTTTTAAAACAATTCCACCAAGGCCCACGTGGAGTGTGTAAAACCTCGCATCATTTCTCTTGATGAGTAGACAGTAATTTATGGAGTTATAGTTTCAATCCTTTAATGGGTCGTGTGGATAGTTTATTTTAATACTAGCCCCTTTTGGTTTTATACCCCGAGTCACTTAGATTCGAGGCCCCGGGCAATGAGGGTTTTTTTATATTTATCAGGCGGCTTGCATTTTTCCATCTTTTTATATTGTGTGTGTGTTTTGTGTTGGGGTGGTGTCACTAGGAGAGCAGCGGCACTAAGACCTTGGGTTGACTTGGGAAAAGCACGGGCTCAGGTAACGGAAGGGGTGACCTAGGGTTTGGGGGATCTGGGGACGGGAGCGGGACATTAGGTGGGTCGGGCGGCTGACGGAACATCATAGAGACTGCAAAGCTTTTGTCAAAGGGTTTCCCTGGGACAGTGAGCTAGAAGGGGGTTCGGTGAGCACGGGCGGGTGAGGGTACACAGAGGTGCCCCCTAGGGGGGTGTAAACTTGCTTTGCATCAGTTGAGTGAGTGTGTATGTGGTTTTGGTTAGTATGTGTGTGTGTGTGTGTGGGTGGTGGGGTTGTGTTTGGTGTGTGTGTTTACATATATATATTTTTTATAGGTTTTTATATTTATAATATATATATATATATATATATATATTATTATATATATATAATATTATACACATATATATATATGTGGGGTTTTGGGTGTTTTGTGTGTGTTTTGGGGTGGTTTTTATGTAAGGTTTTTTGTGTTTTTGTATGTATTTGTATGTATTGGTTTTATGTATGTATGTATGTATGATTGTATGTAATGTAAATTTTTTGTAGTAAAAGTATGGGATTTGGGGATTGTATGTATGTATTTAACGTAGTTGTTTTAAGGGATTTTTGGGGGGGTTTTTTT
>NW_023663683.1:7500-14664 GCF_015228065.2 Penaeus monodon | reverse complement strand
GTTTTTTACTTTTTTGCATGGGTTTTTTCCAATAATGGGGAAAGAGTCTCAGCCAGGATTTTACCAAATTTGTTAATTAATCCGGTATGCCTATGCTGGTAGTGGCTGCAAGGTTACTAGGTTTAGTTTAAACCTGAAAAAAAATTCAACTTGGTGGTTTTGTTTTTCCTTAATTGCTGTTTGTATATTCTCCTGTGTACATCGTTTTGTAGAGATAAGGGGTTTAAAAAATACAAAATAAGCGGGGGAGTCTTGATGCCCCTCTTTTTTCATATCAGTAGCTCTGCGTAAAAAAAAAATAAAAAGTCTTACCTATTCTGAGAACTAAAATTAAATTTTAAATAAGAAAAACCCGGCAACGATATGAACATGTTACAATCATTGGAGTGTTGTGGAAAATGTAAAGATTCATTATCTTGAAGTGTTTTTACTAATAATATGATTTTTCATGGAGATAAAAAAATTGTCTTTGAAAAAAAACGCCCATATTTTGGAATGATAAGTGCCGAGAAAATAATGGAAAGACAAAAAAAAAATTAAAGTATTTTCGCTTGATTTTATTGTTCAATTTTTTTTTATTTGCCCCCAATTATTTTTTTATTTATTTTTTAGTTTATTTTATAGTCTTCAATACGGGGTTGAGGGGGTTAATGTATATTACTTTTCACCTCAGTCACACAAGCCACACACACCATATATTGGGAGGCCACTACCGGGCCGATGTCGATATTTTTTTACCCACCCCGAAGGTACATTCGTGCCTGGGCGAAAGAATGTAGGACAAGATTTTGCCCTCTCTCCGCGAAACGATGGATCTAAAGGGGACGGTAGACCGTACGGTTTGGAAACTTAAGCAGTTCTAAGTCACTTTTTTTGCCCATTTGGAATTTTTGTTCGCGGGGTGATGATTTTTGCCTTTGTCTACCCCCTTCTCTTTTTTTTTACTTTCCGTTAACACTAAGTTTTCAACCTTTAAAATCCCCTTTTTTTTTTTAAATCAGCCATTGGGGTCGTTGTTGGAGGGAGGCCTTCCCCAACTGTCTCATCTGTTTGGGTTTCATGTTTGGGGGTTTGGGCCCTCCCCCACCGCGCTGGCCGGCGATTTGGCCCGGGGTTTTATAAAAAAAAAAACATTACGTTTCCCTAAAAAATTTGCTCTTTTTTTTCCCTGAACTTTCTAGGTTTTTCTTAAAACTTCTTCATTATAACCTTTCTGCCCATGAAACCTGACATTCTTCGGGGAACCCATTTCTATTGATTTTAATTTTTTCTTTCATTTTTTCATTGACGTCCAAGCATCAACCCATAAAGCAAAACTGACCAACATAACTTTTAAACCTTAGCTCTTAAAGACGCACTATCTGTTGAAGACTTCTTTTGCCATCCAATTCTTTTTTTTATTTCTTTACACTTCTTCCTTGGTTATAAAATCCCCATGTATGTAATTTCTAACATTCTTATTTCTTCCCTTTGATATAAAAAGGCTTTTTGGTTTATATTCTTCCCCTTGATATCACCATAATTCCGCCCTTTTTTTTATTTTTATCTGAAACCTTTTTTTTAATTTTTCTTTTTGTTCAACCTTTTTTTTTTCTATATTTAAGATTTTTCTTATTTTAATTTTCACTGAAAATCCAAATTTTAATTTATTTTTAAATCCCCTCCAACTTCCCCCCAAACCTCCTTTTTTCTTAAATCCCCTTTAAAAAAATTTTCACTGTTAATTTAAAAAATATATTTCCCTTTTTTCCCTAATCTTTTGGTTTTTTCCCTTTCCTAAATTCTAATGCGCCAAAAAAATTTTTTGTTTTACCTTATAATTTTTATTTCATGAAATGGTATAATTTTAAATTTTATCGCTCTTTTCCCCCCCCCACCCCCAATTTAAAAAAATTGATTCCCCGGTTTTCCCCCCCTTTGCATTTGTTCGGAATTTCTTCCCTTATTTTGGGCCCTTTTTCGAGAATAAGCCCAAAAAAAAAAAAAAAAAAAAAAAAAAAAAAAAAAAAAAATAAATATTAATAAAAATTTTAAATGGGGCCGGGGGTGGCCAAAGGTTAGAGCTCGGAACCCCAACTGTCACACGGCAATCAGTTCGGGGGTTCAGTCACCGGCCGGCGCGTTTTTCCCCTTGGGGCAAGGAACTTCACCTCGTTTTGCCTCCTGGGCCGGTTGGGGATAAGCCAGCTCAAGTAAAAGTGGGCCCCGGGGGGGAAATAAAATTGCTGAAAAAAAAAAAAAAAAAAAAAAAAAAAAAAAAAAAAAAAAAAAAAAAAAAAAAAAAAAAAAAAAAAAAAAAACACCGGGCGGAAGGCAATGGCAAATCCCCCGCTCTTTTCCAAAAAAAAATCTGGAAATGTCCCCAAAGGGCCCCTCCGGGGGTTAACATCTGGACTCAAACTTTTCCAACGGGCAATCTGATTCGGGTTCGAGTCACCGGGGCCTTTTTTTCCCCTAAAGGAACTTCCCCCTCGTCTCCTTTAGCAATGGGTGGCCACCACCTAACATGACGTCCCAAAACCAGGTAAAAAGAGGGTTATAATAAAAAACCCGGGCGGAAGGCCGGCCCAGTTAAAAATTGCCTTTCATAAAAAAATCCTATCCCAACCCCTTGTGAGAAACCTCAAGAAAATATTTTTAAAAAATATAACTAGTAATTTTAATAATTAATATATTTATATATACATATTAATATGTATATACCCAAGCCCGGATAAATAAGGAATGATTACCTAAAAAGGAAACCCGGCACTCCCGTGGAAAAAACTGGGGACCCTACCCGTACCATCCAAAGACATCACAACATAAACTAAAAATTAAGTTATGCTGTACCACGGGGCTCGCAGTCTACCTTTAAAAAGAAAATTATATTGTGTGTGTGGTGTGTGTGTGTGTGTGTGTTGTGGTTGTGTTGTTTTGTGTGGTGGTTTGGTGTGTGTGTGTTGTGCCGCTACGGTATGGTGTGTGATGATGTGTGTGTGGTGTGTGTATGTTGTGTATGTTATTTTTTTTGTGTGTGTGTGTGGTGTGTGGTGTTGGTGTGTGTGTGTGTGGTTGTTTTTTTTAATATATATATATAATATATAATTTTATATATATATTTTAAAATATATTTTTTTTTTTTTTTTTTTTTTTTTTTTTTTTTTTTTTTTTTTTTGTGACCAGGGTGGCTAAACCCCATAAAACCTACCTTTAAAAAAAGAAAAAGAAGAAAAAAAATATTATATATTTCCAAAAAATTTGACACAACCCCAAACAAGATGAAAAATAATCAGGGGGAGCCCTCAACGCCAAAGTAGGAAAAAAAAGATCAAAAAAATGACACCTGGGGGGAAAATTCGGCCTTGGAGACATAAATAAAGAAGTAAAGATTTATTAAATTTTCTGTATACAATAACTAGTTAAGCCAAACACATTTTCCAAAACACCCCCCAAAAACCCTTTTTGACACGGGGTTTTCACCGGAAAAAAAACCCCAAACCCAAATTGACTACATTGGTTAAACAAAAAGGGAAAAATTTTGTATAAAAAATGCCAAGCAAGCCCGGGTGCCGTCCCCAAACAGGGCCCCCAACTAACTATCGCTTTCAAAAAAGCTCAAAAAGTGGGCGTCCAACACCACCTCAAAAGTCGACTACAAAACTCTTATAAAAATTACAGAATTACAGTGTCAAAAATTTGAAGTACTCAATCATGTGAAGATGATAAAACACCAAAGGATTTTGGGAAAAAGGGAAAAAGAACTCCTGCTGAGGTCCCTTTAAGAATCTATCCCAAAAAAGAAAAAGAAAATTTCCCCCTTTATTCTGAAGAAACACAAAGGGGAAATCGAAACAAAAGAGCAAAAATCAAAGGGTTCAAAAACCCTTAAAGAAGTAATTTACAAAAAAAAAAAAAACAATAAAAAAATTCAAAGTTTTGGACGATGGGAAAAATATTTAAATAAAACTTCCCAGAAATTGAAAGTGTTCTTAAAGGGGCAACTAAAAACTCTACCTACCAAAAAAGGGAAATACGAAAATTTCAAAAAAGGGTTTAAAAAACCTACAATGGACACTGTCAAAAACTGAGGAGGGTTTGTTTTTGTGATGGAAGAGAAAAAAGGGATGGTGAAAAAAATTTTGTTCCAAAGCTATAAAAAAAAAAAAAGATCTAACAAAACTTTAATAACCGATGACGCGAAGATGAACCACCGCCACTGAAAAATGAAGTTATAAAACCCCAAAAAGAATTAAAAATAACAAGACCCCGGGGAATAGTGAAATAACGCAGAACTAATAAAGAGCTGGAAAAAGGGTTTTAAATACTTTTTCTACAAACTTTGTACGAAAATTTGGGAATGAAAAAGGGGCCCAGAAAAATGGGTAAATCAGTTTTTGCCCCCTACCTAAAAAAGGGACGCACCCCAATGCAACAGTAACAGGCAATTGCATTAAAAAAGCACAGCACAAAATTTTTTTGAAAATTTTGCTGAAAGAATAAATTAAAAGTTAAAGAGAAGAAATTGCAGACGAAAAAGCGGTTTTCCCCGGGAAAAGGTACCCAAAACCAGATTCTAAAATTTGAAATTGATCAAGAAAAAACAGAGAAACCCAAAGACCTTCCCGGTTCATCGATTACTAAAAAAAGGTTTTTGTACTTTTTGATCACGATACCCTCGGAAATAACATACTATGAAATTTCCAAACCAAACTCCAACTAAAAAAAGCCATGTATGACCAACAAAAGCACTTAAGAACCACTATGGGGACAGAATTGTTGAATCAACCAAAGGATACACAAGGTTGCATTCTGTTCCGCACCTTTTTTAATTATATTTTAAGCAAATTTAAGAGGTGCTCTAGAGAATTTTGAAGGAACTGTAGATGTTGGAGGGTACAAAATATCAAAACTAAAATACGCCGTGATATGTTTTAATTGCCCCAGTATCACTGAAATACAAAAAACTACTAAAAATAAAGTTAGGAACAAACGAAAAGGCTGGTTTATTTTTTAAGCCAAGAAAAAATAAGATCATGAAAATTCAAATAAACCGGCAAAAGACGATGATGAAAAATGGAGGGTTTGGAAAATGTAAAGATTTTTACTTTTCTTTAGCTGTTTTTTACTAATACATTGGAATTTTACCGGAGATAAAAGAAGTTCCATTGCCAAAAAAAGCAACAGTTGCTTCAAAAACATCTGGAAGACCAAAAACATTACCTTACGGACAAAGCGAGTTTTTTGAACTCATTGTTTTCCCAATTGCGTCATATGTTTTGAGTGTTGGGTGCTGAAGAGATAGAAAGAAAAAGGCAATGTTTTTAAAGATGTTACGATAGTACAAGTTTAACTGGGGAAAAAAAAACGAATGTGAAATGCGGGAAAAAAAAAATTGTAAAAAACCCGGGTGTTGGACATCTTGAAAAAAGGAAACTAAAGTTTTTAGGACAAAATATTTGCGGCTTCGATGGGGCAAGTGGGGGGAGAAACGCAAATGGTTGAGTGGCGAAGGATTGGGAGAGGTCCCGGCTGCTTTAAAAAAATAAGAAAATTAAAATTTTTTTTTAAAATTTTATTATTTAAAATAATAATAATCGGCCGCGGTGCCGAGTGGTTAGAGCCAGACTCAAAACTGTCACGACGGGAATCGATTCGAGGGGTTCGAGTCACCCGGCCGGCGCGTTTTCCCTTGGCAAGGGAAATTACCTCGATTTTTCCCACCTACCACTGGGGGGGCAAGCCAGCCCAACTGCGGGCCCCCAACCGGGGAAATGAGATAGGACTCGATAAAAAAACCGGGCGGAAGGCACGGTAAAACCCCCGCTCTAAATTCCCAAGAAAATCATGGAAATCCATGATCGCCACGTACTTGTGGGGGCAAAGGGGATTGGAAAAAAAAAAAAAAATATAAATATTATATATATTATATATTTATAATATATATATATATATATATATATATATAATATTTTAAAATTGTACACACACACACACACCACCCACAAAAAAAAAATATATATATATATAATAATTATTTATATATATATAATATAAAATTGTATATATATATAAACACCCGCATACATATATACATAATTAAAATCAATAAAAATTTTTATTTATAATTATTTTCCTTGCCCTAAACTGACCCTAGGGTTTTTTCCCCTTAACAAAGGAAAGCCCCTTTTTCCCCCCATAAATTGCGGTGAAACTGTCGGGGGGCTTTTCTGGTAAAAAACCTCCGTCAGTTTCGGTTTTTCCCAAAAAATTTCTTTCTATTACATGTAACTTTTTTTTTAAAAAAAACGGCAAATTTCCCCTTTTAATTGTTTTTGCTTAGAGGACCTGGGGGGGAACCACTTTTAACTTTTTTTTTTTCCTAAAAACCCCAAACCAATGATTAAAACAAAACATAATCATCCCAAAAAGCCCGGGCCGTGGGGATCAAGGGCGCCCCTTGAAAAGGAACCTTTTTAAAAAACCTCGGAAACAAGATAAAAAAAACAGGAAATAATAATTTAATTTAATATTATTTATTTAATTTTATATTTTCATCCTTATTTAATTTTATAAAATTTTTTTATTAAAAATAATTTTTCCCAACACAATTTGAAAATTTAAAATATTCAACAAAACCCCAACTTAATCAGTTTATATTGTATTTAAATAATTTAATTTAATTATATTTAGATATATTAGATAATATACCCACCCACACCATTCAAAAAAGTGGTTCTTGTGTTGTTTTTTATTTCATTTTTATAATTTTTTGAAATATATTAAAAAGTAAAAATATTATAAATAATTAATATATAACTTTTTTTTTTTTTTTTTTTTTTTTTTTTTTTTTTTTTTTCCCAATTTTCCCAAAACGTTGCGTCTGGGAATTTTCCTTTTTCTTGCAATTTAAAAATTTTTGCCGTCCCTTTTCGCCCTTTTTTTTCGGTCACCTTTTTTAGGTTTTGGGAAAGACTGGGGGTTTTACCCCGTCTTTGGCCATTTCCTTTCCCAAGGGAAAAAATTGTGAGAATTTATTTTGTTTTATGGGTTCCTGTTAGTTTTAAAATTTTTCCGGGGTGATCTTTATTTCCTTTTATGTTTGTAATTGGGGGAGCAGTGGTGGTCCCTCCTTTCCCCGGGGAATAGTTTTTTTAATTTTTATTTTTTTTATAATTTCAAATA
>NW_023663683.1:0-2500 GCF_015228065.2 Penaeus monodon | reverse complement strand
CCCCCCAAAAACTTTTTTTAAAATTTAAAAAATTTTTTTTTTTTTTAAAAAAAAATTTTAATTTTTTTTTTTTTTTTTTTTTTTTTTTTTTTTTCTTTTTTTTTTTTTTTTTTTTTTTTTTTTTTTGGGGGGGGGGGTTTTGGGGTTGAAATTTAAAAAAAAATTTTAAAAAAAAATTTTTTTAAAAAAATTTTAAATAAAAAAATTTAAAATTTAAAAAATTTTTTTTTTTTAAAAAAAAATTTTTTAAAAAAACCCCCCCCCCAAAAAACCCCCCCCAAAAATTTTTAAAAAAAAAAAATTTTTAAAAAAATTTTTAAACCCCCAAAATTTTTAAAAAACCCCCTTTTTTTAAAAAAAAGGCCCCCTTTTTTTGGTGGGGGGGGGCCCCCCCCAAAACCCCGGGAAAAAAAAAAAAATTTTTGGGGGGAAAAATTTAAAAAACCTTAAAAAAAAAAAAAAAAAACCCCCTTTTTTAAAACAAAAAAAAAAAATTTTTTTTAAAAATTTTAAAAAAATTTTAAAAAAATTTTTTTTCCCCAAAAAGGGAAAAAAAAAAATTTTTTTTTTTTGGGGGGTGTTTTTTTTGGGGGGTTTTTTTTAATTTTCAAAAAAATTTTTTTTAAAAAAAATTTTAATAAAAAATTTTTTTGGGGGGCCCCAAAAAAAAAATTTTTTTTCCTAAAAAAAAAAAACCTTTTTAAAAAAGGGGGCCCCAATTTGGCCCCCCCCAAAAAATTTTTTTTTAAAAAAAAACCGGGGCCCCCCCAGAAAAATTTTTTCCCCAATTTTTTTAAAAAGGGGCCCGGAAAATTTTTTTAAAAACCCCCAAAAAAAAAAAATTTTTTAAAAAAATTTAAAAACCCCCCGGGGAAAAAAAAATTTTAACCCCCGGGGAAAAAAAGGGGGGGTTTTTTGGGGGAAAAATTTAAAAAAAATTTTCCCCCTTTTTAAAAAAAAGGGGGGGGGGAAAAAACCCCAAAAAAACCCCCCTTTTTTTTTTAAGGGTGTTGGGGAAAAAAAAAAGGCCCCAAAAAAAAAAAAAAACCCCGGGGGCCCCCAAACTTTTTTTATGGGATAAAGTACAAGGAGCATCTTGTCATGAGATCTTCCCGAAGACCCCCAAAACCCCAGCAAAACATCGGGTTTTTCAAAATCAAAAGCTTTAGATAAGGTCCGGCACTTAGAATTATTCAAAATCCTCGCAATACCCGGATAGATGACAAAGATATGAGACTAAACTAATCAGTCTCCAAAGATCAAGTCGCAGCAGTCCGCCTATCCGATCGAACACTTAACTGGTGCCCCAACAAGTGAAGTGTCTGAAAAAAGGCTATCCTGCGGGTGATTGAAAATCGTTAGGAGGGAATCTTATCAATGGTTGCAATATCAACAACCTTCGTTATGCAGACGATACAGTTTCTCATGGCCACATCTGTAAATGTCCTTCAAAAACTTTTTCGATGCTGTTGTGGAAGCCAACGAACAATCTTGGCCTCCATGTTAATAGCAAGAAAGCAAAATGCTTGGGGGTTTTCAAAGTCGAAGTCCCACCAACTTATCTATTGAAAACAAGAGGAAAAGAAATCCAAGAGGTTTCCTCCTTCAGTTATTTAGATCTGTCACTTCAGATGTTCGTTGAAAGAAGGAAATCAGACGTAGATGGGACCAGCAAAAGATTCATTCTCCAAACTCTGGAACACCTAAAAAGACCGGAAGCTCTCAGTGCAAATAAATGTCACGACTCGTAAATGGTCGGCTCTCATATAGGGTCCTAGAAAACCGATGGTTGAACTCGGCGCAATATAAGGGCCGCAGAAATGTGGTTCTACCGCAGGGTGTTGCGGGACTCCATACACCAACCGAGCGTCCAAAAGAGATCCTCAAAAGAGTCAGACAGGGACGCGAGCTCTTTAGAATTGGTCCGAGTACAGTTCAAATTCCCATGCAGTCTATAAAGGGACATTAGAAGACCTAAGCCTAAGCGGTAAAACTAAAGGCAAGCGAGTTCGAGGTAGACGAGGAGAACATTCCTCAACAATTTCCAATTTAAACACTTCGATGCCTTCGGACAAAGTTCCTCAACGTGAACATGGCGCCAAATTTTCGTCAAAGAATATGTTGACTCCACCCCCGTTCCTGAGATCTGCGTAAGTTACGAATTGTTATTTGGAGTTAATTATATCACCACTCATTGCTTACTGATATTAATTAGGAATAGCAATAAAACAAGTCTTAGTATCAGCATCTTAAGATTAAAACAACGAGGGTCAGTTGAAACTGCGCGGGCCGTCCTCTCGTCATACTTTTCCTTTTGCTATCGCAGGGATCGACGACACCAAGAAATTTCATAGTATTTTTATTTAAATGGCTTGAGTTTACGCAACCATATTCAATTTTACGTACAAGAAGTAGCGATTAATAGTCTTAATTAAAATTTCGTAATTTTTTTGACCATTTAAACCATTATGTGAAAAACTAATGTCGAGAGCTTCCTTTT
>NW_023663682.1:35000-50965 GCF_015228065.2 Penaeus monodon | reverse complement strand
TTCTTTTTGGGTTTTTTTTTTTTTTCCCCCCATTTTTTTGTCCCATTTTTCTATTTTAAATAAAAAAAGAGGCCCCATGAACCCGCTTCAGCTCCTAGGAGGGCGGGGAGGCAGGCGAGGGTCCACCCGCAAAGGCATCATAATGGGTTAAAACCTATTTGATAACCCCTAGTGGGCGAAAAAAATTTCCCCTTCCCTTTCCAACCGGCTCCGGTTCGCCCCTATTTATACTCCCCTTTTCCTTTCAATTTTGGGTAGTAGCTCCCCTTAGCTTCTCCCCCCGTCCTGAACTAAGGACCCTTCCCTTCCTCCCCCCCTTTAGTTCATAGACACGAGACCCATGGACACGAGCAGCTGACTACAAGGATTTCCCCTCTCTTCTCTCCCTGCGTGAATGGGCCTTTCTTGGGCGTTTGAAGCAAAGGGAGGACCGTACGGCTAAGGCGCTCGAGGGGGCGCAGGGTGGCGCCAAGCCAGATAATGCCAAGAGAGGCCACTATGACCTTTCCGCCGAGGCTTTTGAAGGGGCGGATTAAAGAGATGTCCCGCCCCCGGGCCCAATTTGCAATTTGGGGCCGGCTTTTACGCGTTATGGAGGGACGCCCCCCCCATGTTTGCGCCACAATGATTGTTTGCATGTGCTTCATGCCCTCTACCCTTTTTTTCCTATACGAATTTTCGGCTTTAGGAAACTCTTGCACCCCTTTTCGGGGAAAATGGACCCCATCTTTGGGGCGTGCTCGGACGTGGCAGCCCTTTACCTCCGCAGGGGGGGAAAAGGTTTTAGGGGGCCTCCCTTTAGGTTGATGAGTTGCCATTTATTTGCTGGGACTGGTCGGGCAGAATCGATAACTCCCCACTCTTTTTCGCATAGGAAACGATGGCAGGTGGAGCCCCTCATTTTGTGGGCCCCTCAGCCTGGTCGTCTAAATAGGCCGTAGAAAAGAACACTAACTTTCCGTTTGCCAAAAGGAACTGCCTGGTAAAAAGTTGCTTTCTCCCTCCCGGATGAAAAGTCTGCGGTTTGGGTGTTTTAGAGGGGGAAGGAACTTAGGAACAGGTGCAGGACCCCTTTCTCTTCTGAGAGAAACAGCCTTTTGGGGGTTTTAGAGAGAAGGGGGATTTTCTTTTAAAAAAGTCAGGCCCTAAGCGGTTTGTCTAAAAGCTGCCGTTTGACAGAAAAAATAACTGTTGCTGTTTGCATTGGTTCTAAAACTCAGCTTTCCCCTTTTTGAACTCTGTGGTGGGTGGGGGGAGTGGATGAAACACGTCCATTACATGGAAAATCAAACCAAAAACCCCCCCCAGACAGATGTAATTGACGACCCCTGCAAGGGGCCCGACCACGGCAAACACCCTGAAGCAAAAAAAAAAAAAAAAAAAAAACCAAAACCTGGTGCCCCCCGAGCAAGCCCCAAAACCAAAAAGGGGGCCAAAACTACCAGGACCCCCCCCCGGAGAACTTGAGGGAGATCTGGACTCCAAGGCGTTCCCCCAATTTAAAATACCCGTCAAACCCAAGGCTTCGACAATGCCTACCAAAAGGCAGGGGATTTAAGGGAAACCCAAAGCAAAATCCCGGGGTCGATCGGGGGGCGCGAGATTAGGGGGGCATCATGCCCAAAGATCAAGTACCCTTTTTTTCCTGAGGGAAAGAAGGGCAAAAGATGGGAAAAGTGAGCCTTCCCCCTTAATCCTCAGGAAAAGAGGGTCAAATGGTGCTACTTGGCTTTTCAGTCTCATATGAGTGGAGAGATCGCATCACACCCACAGGTCGTGGAGGCTTCCCCAATGCGAAAGGGAAAATCCAAAAAGGGGAAAAACCCCCCCTTTTTAAAAAACCCCCCCCCCCCTTTTTTTTCCCCCAAAACCCCCGGGGGAAAAAATTTTGGGGGGGGGAAAGGGGGAAAACCCGGGGGGTTTGGGGTTTTTTTGGGGGTTAAAAGGGGTTTGGGGAAAAAAATTTTTTTTAAAATTTTTTTCCCCTTTAAAAGGGGGGAAAAGGGGGAAAAAAAAATTTTGGGAAAAATTTTAAAACCCCCCCCTTTTGAACCTGTTTTTGGGGGAGGGGGGCCCCCGGGGAAAACCGGGAAAAAAAAAAAACCCCCCAAAAAAATTTTTTTTAAAAATTTTTCCCCCCGGCCCCCCCCTTTTTTCCCCCCCAAAAAAAACCCGGGGGGGCCCCCCCCCCAAAACCCCCCCGGGGGGGGGGCCCCCCAAGCCCCCCCCAAAAAGGGGGGGGGGCCCCCCCCCCCGGGCCCCTTGGGGAATTTAAAAGGGCCCCCAAATTTAAAAAAAAAAAACCTTTTTTTGGGGGGGTTTTTTTTCCCCCCAAAATCCCGTTTGGGGCCCCAAAAAAGGGGGGGGGGGTCCCCCCCCCCCCCCCGGGGGGGGAAAAAAAGGCCAAAAAAAATTTTTGGGCCCCCAAAACCCCCAAAAAATTTAAATTTTTTTTTTTTCCCCCCCCGGGGGAAAAAGGATTTTTTCCCCACGGGCCCTTGGGGCCTTTTTTTGGGGGGAAAAAAATTTTTTTTTTTTTGGGCCCCTTGGGGAAAAAAAGGGGGGGGTTTTAAAAAAATTTTTTTTTTTTTCCCTTGGTTTTAATTTTTTTTTTTTTGGGGGGGGGCCCCCCTTTTTAAAATTTTTGGGAAAAGGGGAAACCCCCCCCAAACTAGGCCCCGGGCCCGGGAAGGGGGGTTTGGGGGAAAAGGGGGGGAAACCCCCAAGGGCCCCCCCCAGTTTTTTGGGGTTTTTGGGGGCCCAAAAAAAAGGGGTTTTTAAAAAAATTTTTTTTCCCCCCTTTTTTAAAAAAACCCCAAAAAAGGGGGGGAAAAAGGGGGTTTCCCGGGGGAAGGGTTGGGGAAAAAGGGGCCCAAAAAAAATTTTCCCCCTTTTTTCCCCCCCGGGGAACCCCGGGCGGGGGGCCCCCCGGGGGAAAAAAAAATTTTTTTCCCCCTTTTCCCTTTTAAAAAAAACCCCCCAAAAAAAAATTTTGGGGGGGCCCCCAAAACCCCCCCCTTTTAAAAAGGGGGCTTGGGGCCCCCCAAAAACCCCCCCCCGGGCCCAAAGGGGGGGGGGCCCCCCCAGAAAACCCCCCGGCCCCGGGGGGGGAAACCTTTTTTCCCTTTTTCCCCCCCGGGCCCCCCCCCCAAAAAAGGGGGGGGGGTTTAAGGGGCCCCCCCCCCTTTTCCCCCCCCGGGGTCCCGGGCCCCCCCCCCCCCCAAAAAAAGGGGGCCCCCGGGGAAAAGGCCCCTTTTAAAAATTTTTTTTCCCCCCAAAACCCCCCGGGGGGGGGGCCCCCCCCCCCCGGGGGAAAAAAAAGGGCCTTTTTTTTGGGGGGTTTTTAAAAAAAAAAAAAACCCCCCAAACCCCTTTTTTTCCCCCCCCCCCTTTTTTTCCCCAATTTTCCCCGGGTAAAAAACCCCCCCCCCCCCCGGGGGGCCTTTTTCCCCCCCGGGGGGGCCCCCCCCCCCCCCAAAAAAGGGGGGGGGCCCCCAAACCAAAGGGGCCCCCGGGGCCCCCCCGGGGGGGGGGGGGGGGGGAAAAACCCCCCCACCCCCCCCCCTTTTTTAAAAAAAAAGGGGGGGTTCCCCCAATTCCCCCAAAAAAGGGGGGGGAAATTTCCCCTTTAAAAGGTTTAAAAAAAAAAACCCCAAAAAACCCCCCAAAAAAGGGGGGTTTTTAAAAAAAAAGGGGGTTTTTTTAAAAAAACCCCCCCTTTTTTTTTTCCCCCTTTTTTTTAAAAAAAAAAGGGGGGGGGAAATTTTTAAAAAATTTTTTTTTCCCCCCAAAAAAAAGGGGGGGGGGGAAAGGAAGGGGGGGTTAAACCCCTTTTAAAATTTTTCCCCCCCCCTTTTTTTTGGGGGAAAAGGGGGGGGGGGGGAAAAACCCCGGGGGGAAAAAATTTTTTTTTTTGGGGGGGGGGGGGGGGGGCCCCCCCCCTTTTTTTTTTTTTCCCCTTTTTCCGGGGGAAAAAGGGGGCCCCCTTTTGGGGGAAAAAATTTTTTTTTTTTTTTTTTTTTTGGGGGGGGGCCAAAAAAAAAGGGGGCCAAATTTTTCCCCCGGGGTTGGGGAAAAAAATTTTTTCTCTTCCGCATCTTTCGACGTACTCGAGAGAGGCGATCTAACATGTATTAAGGTCTCCTGCGATACTGTTTCGTCCCTTCTTAGGGACGACTCCAAGTGTTGTAGTGTACGGCTGCGCACTCGCCGACTCTAAGGTCGATCTCGCCTGGACTGACATCGTCCTCGGGCGCCGAGTGGTTGAGGCCGGGTCTTTACCATGCCACATGCCTGCCTTCTCTACCACGGAACAAAGGACGTGGGGAACTCTGCCCTACCACGGAACAAAGGACGTGGGGAACTTGGATGAGACGTCCCGGGCTCCGCCTCCACCAACGAGGCGGGCAGTGTTAAAGAAATAATATGGACATGGTTATAAAAATAACCAACGAACGTATTTTAAACCAAGTCTCGTTACTTGGATGGTGTTGAAGTCTCCGAGAAAAATAAAAGATTTATTAATTTCCCAAGTCCCATACCGTAATAGTTACAGCCCGAAATGTACATTTTCGCGTAATTGTACTTACTTTTCCTATGTATACTTTCCTTCCAAAGTGTCACAATAGCCCCTGAAGGGAGTAATGGTCGTTTGATAGTGTTTTTTCTCTCCCTCTCTTTTCACGGTTGTTTGGGTCGTTGGCTTGTTTGGACTGCCGGACTATCGGGTTGGTAGTCCAACTCTTATTTGCATATTTTCTTCTTTCGCGCCATGCCTGGGGCATGGCCTGAGGGTCTTTTTCGGGTATAAATACCCCTAGTTTTGTGAGGGGAAGACAGTTCGGTCCTGACTTCTGTGTGTACTGTGGTCCCGTTCTCGGTGTTTTCGTGTGCTCGCTTTGGATTTACTTTGTGGATTTACCTCGCTTCACGCCAGGATTTGCCGAGTTTGTCTCCGCAAAGCTAAGTATATTTAGTGGTTGTGTGTAGGAGACACCTGGTCTCTTTTGGACTTTGGCGTGTGACACGCTTCATCACCATCTGTGGGGTGCACTCTTTCACTGTCCCAAAGCGGCACTTGGTGAACTCAAAGTGTCAGAGTATAAAAGGACCACTTCACACAGAAGGAACACTGCTTGAGGATCCGTACCTCCAGTGTGCCATTCCTTGATTTTAAACTAAGTCAATACTTAGTTTCCTTCCCTCAGCTCGAGGATCCGTACCTCCTGGGAGGAAGGTTTATTTCAATAAGTCTCGCCCATAATAATTTCAGGGCCATTTTACTTTTTACTTTCTTTTACTTTGTCTCGATTTGTTGTCTTGATACCTGCCCGACCTTGTGGGTGTCAGGCAGTCCGTGATCTTGTGGTCCCTTTGGTGTTATTTCTTTATTTGGCCTTCGACTCTAAATTGTTCTTACATGATATTTCTAAATATTTCTTATGTTTACACAAGTGTTTTTATGCAGAGTTTATCAGCACTAGTTTGTTTTGTTTTTTTTTTTTTTCGTTAATCTCCATTTTGGGTTGGAGATTAACTTATCATACTAGGATTGCATGTGTTCGTGCTAACACTCTGTTTAAAAATACTTATGGAGTTGGGACGCCAACTTAGGAGTGAAAATACATTGAGTAATTTTGAGTATATCTGGTGTGGTTTTCACGTGCATCACCCCCGCTGTGATCAAATTGGTGATGTACGCATCTATAAAATTTCCCATGACTGAATTCCTGTAGACCTCCCTAATGAGTGCGATTTGCTCAATAATAAATATCATACTATCGTAGAGCTTTCACTCGGTCCCAGTCAAATGAACAAATGATATTTACACATCTTAAGTTCTGGTTCAGACTAAGGCTGAATGCTTGAAACTTCTTGGCTCGGGTCTCCTTAACAGCACATTGCTGGTTACTCTATCTCGCAACCCCTGAAAGGCTGTAAGAAGGCTAGATGAATCGGAGTATATTAAGCTGATACTCTAGAACAGACCATAATTTGCTATACCTGGGTTCCCACTTCCAGAAATTTGCTATACCTGGGTTCCACTTCCAGCAGGTGATGCTCAAACTGAAGGGAAGAGGAAGAATTTTATGATCTTGCATTTTTCTTCAAACACGTCCACGCAGACGCTCGCCTACGCTATCTCCCTTTTCACATATACACACTTACACATCCAACATTCAGCACATACATCCTGTACTTTCCTCCACCCTTCTTTCATACAACATTCACACCCCATACCCAAACACACAGCGACGGTTCCCGAAACCTACTAATCGGTGGTGGGTCAGCGTGCCGTAGGCCTGGAATCTTTACATCTGATTCACTGCAGACGAATCTTTTCCCAAATTAAAACTAATTCTCGTTGAGCCCCCGAACCTCAACCAGACTATTGAATCTACTGGTTTGCGCCCCGCTACAATATGTTTTTCCAATCCTCTGCAGGTCCTAAAATTCCTTCAGAAAGACGGTCACATCTATCTGGCGGCGACGTCTGTGGGATGCAAGTGCCACAGCAATGGCCAAGAAAAGGCACTGACAACCACGCGTATACAACATACATACAAACTATACAAATGCATAGATAGATAATTGTTAATGTTTAAGTGTATATATACAAATGAAATCTGTGTAAATAATAACATAGCGCGTGGCGTGTGTCACATATTATATATATATGCGGTGTGTGGTATAAATCGTATATGCAAACTGGAACAAGTCTGCATAAATACCCATAAGTTTAAATGTAATGTTTCATTATTCTACTTCGCTATTGCGCTTTTGGCATGTGGTCGCGTATTTAACAATCAATCTTATAATCTTTAGGGCACTTAGATTAAACTGTCTAAATAATCAACTGACGCCATGCTAATGAGCGTTTCGTCATTATTTTTAGAGAGTCAAACAGGGCCTGCGGATTGGTGAGAGGCGGTTGGGCCCAATGTACCATGTTGGCAATACTACATTAGAGCGCCCGAACGTGGGGCCGAACCCACGACCCCGAGATTTACGAGTCTCGTGCTCTAGCCGACTGAGTTAGCCGGGCTGCATTGAAGGAATCATGAACCTTATTTTCATCCAATGTGTCTGAAGAAGGCCTACTTTGATTATGAGTTTGAATTTTGTTTATGCTAACGCGTTCTTTTTAAGATTCTTGTTAACTTTCATAGTCCCTGAAATCCGTTCAAGTGTTCTATCTGAGAAAAGGTAGAATTTATCTAAGCCTATTCTTAAAGAGTAGGGATATTTTCGTAGTTGTTTCCAGAACTAATGGAGGAGCGGCAATTTGTGCATGTATAAAGCTAAAAGTGACTGTATACCAGTTTAGTTTCTTTGGCATTGCTTTCACAAAACTTTGCGGATTCAGCATAAGATGCCCCCACATCGGTTGATTACTTTCTTTTTTCTCAAGTATGAAAATAAACGTCGTGTAGACGAATACCAGCAAGAGAATTAACATGGAAAATTTATACAGATAGGATGCTAAGTTCTACCAGCCGCCACTGTTATCATATCTCAGTTTGACATTCACATATGTTTAGAAACCCCGCAGGTATCTGAAAGTATTTTAATAAACAACCAGCCCCTACAAAAAATCACTAACTTCACCTTTCGTCTTCGCTATGTCGTTTGTGACCTTATCACGGAGGAACAGAACTCTTTCCCTCTAACCAAGTTCATTAGCATTACTAGCGGTTCTTAACTGAAAAATGCACGACTCGTAGTACTGCCCAGTTTGGTATTTTTTCTATATACATACTATCCCGATCAACTTTGCAGAAAATTCCAAGTGCGATAACATTTTAAAGCTACCGTAGGTCTCAGAATGTTTTCGCTGGAACCGTAGTTGGCGACGTTTGCTCCCAAGGGAAATGTGTATTGGCTAATGGAAAATACCGTTCAAAACACAGCCAGAAGTAAGTTTGATGAAATCTATCGACTCATACACATAGACATATACATACAATACCAACATATACAGAACGTATACACCATATAATATATGTATATATATATATATATATATATATCTATATATATATATATATTATATATTATATATCATGTGATGTGTGTAAACATAGTTGTGGTTCCTCCATTTATTAGCACGATTTGGATCATAGGATGGACTAACTGGCGTCACTCCTTGTAACGCTGCGGAGGAAGTGACATGGCCACCATAAGAGCGGGGCCCGCTATCGGCAGACCTGGTTCTAGATTCTAAAATGATAGATTCTGTATATATGTATAGTACTATATGTAATAGATATTTAGGCAGATGTGGTTATAATACATAGGTAGGTGTGTAGCAGATAGGTGTGTGAGGTTATATGCGCAACACCACATATATTATAGCATATGAATATACATTTCACACTACACATACTATGTATGTTGTTATTAAGCTTTCTCCTCTGAACATGACAACCGATCTACTGGCCAGTCACAGGATGGGTAATATAAACCCATTAATTACGTACGATTATTTTCACGCGAAGTAGATATATGAGCTCATTTCTGATCTATTTCATATTCTTCATATTACTTACTCCATATCACAATATTTATGCGATGTGATTAGTTCATATAGCTGTTTTTATTATATACCCTGCATATCCCTTCATGGCGTCTAGAATTTGTTTGGCATGATTATTTTAGAAAGGCAGTCAATATTCATTTTAACCAATATATACTGAACTATGTTTCAGTACTTAGCCATCATTCTCCACATACATCGTAAATATCTAGCACCACCTTATCATAATATCATGAATAAACAAAGATATATATTAGTGGGATGCCCTGGTAAAGAGGGAAGTAATATATATATTATATATATATTATATATATATATATATATATATATATGATATATATATATATTATATATATGTATATATATATATTTTATATATATAATATCTAATATATTTTTATATATATATATTATCACATATATATATTATATGTTATCTCTTAATATATATACACTATTTATATTTTATATATATATTTATATATATATATATATATATATATCTATACTAAACAGCTCTCATATATCCTATATCTATCGATATAATATTATTACATATATACATATCATCTCTCTATATATCTCTATATATATATCTATATATATATCTGTCTCTATCTATCACCTAATATATCTTCTCTCTCTCTATATCTATACTCTATATATATTCTTATAGCTATATATATCTATATAATATATGTATATATATCTATATATTATATATATATATCTCTACTATCTATATCTATCTAATATCTTTCTATCTCATATACTATCTATATCCCCTCGGCTATTATATATATATATATATTCTATCTTATATATCTATATGTTATCCTCATATATCTGTACTTAATATATCTCTCTCTATACTCTCTCTACATCTCGACGCTCTCTCTATCTCTATCCCTATCTCTCTCTATATATCTTCTATCATCTATATATTCTATCTCTATCTCTGCCCTATATATTCTCTATATCTCTACTATCTATCCCTCTATCTCGCTCTCTCTCTCATCTCTATCCCTCTCTGTCTCTGTCTACTCTATCTCCTCTTATATCTCTCTCTCTATCTCATGTATATATCTATATATATATATATATATACTACTCATATATATATTATAATATATACATATATATACTATATACATATATATATATTATTTATATATAATATATCTATAATCTATTATCATGTATATATCTATTCGATATGTATATATATAGTTATAATCTATATCTATATATATATATTATACATATATAATATATATATATTATGACATAACTATATATATATATATATATATATATATATATATATATATATATATAAATTAAATTAAAAATATTATATATATATATATAATGTTTATTGTTGGTGTTTTGTTTATCATTTTAATTAAAAAAAATTTTAAAATTTAAAATATATATAAGATGGATATAATATATATTAAACTACATATATATATACATCTAATAATATATATATATATAATTATTCTAATATATCTATATCTATATACTATATCTCTATTATGTATATTATCTAATCTATATATATAATATATATATATATATATATATTTATATATGTATATATATATTATATAGATATATACTATAATATATGTATATATGATATATATACATATATATATATACATATATATATATATCTATATATATATATATATTATATAATATAAATATATAATATATATCTATATATATATATATTACTTCCCTCTTTAACGGCTCATAATATATACTCTTGTTATCAGTATATTATGATAAGGATGGTGCATAGATATTTAACGATATGTGGGAGATGATGGCTAATCTACTGAACCCATAGTTCATAATATATTGTTAAAATGAGCTTGACTTCTGCTTCTAAATAATCATGCAACAAATTTCTAGAAGCCATGAATGGATATGCAGGTATATAATAAACATGCTATATGAACTAATCACATGGCTAATTGTGATCATGGAGTAATATGAAGAATATAAATAAAGATCAGAATGAGCTCATATATCGACTTTCACGTGAAAATAATCGTACGTAATTAATGGTTTATATTACCATCCTGTCCTGGCCAGATGGTGTCACTGTGCAGAGGAAAGCTTACATAACAACATACATATGTATGTGTTTTTGTGTAAATAGTATATTCATATGCTATATATATATGTGTGTGTGTGCGCATATATTACACCCTATCTTGTCTACACACCTACCTATGTATTTATAACCACATCTTGCCTAAATATCTATCTACATATAGTACACATACCAATATATACAGAGAGCTATCATTTCAGAATCTGAACCAGGTCTGATACGGGCCCGCTCTATGTGTCCGCATGTCACTTCCTCCGCAGCGTTACAAGAGTGACGCCCAGTTTATCCATCTTTGATACGATCGTGCTAATAAATGAGGAACCACAACTATGTATTACACACATAACATTAATATCTAGAATATATATTATATATATTATTATATATATATAATATATATATATACATATATATATATATATATATATGTGTATACGTTCTGTATATGTTTGTATGTATATATATGTTCTATGTGTATGAGTCGATAGATTTCATAACTTACTTTCTGGGCTGGGTGTTTGAATCGGTATTTTCCATTAGGCCATACCTCACCTTGGAGCAACGTCGCCAACTACGGGTTCCGAAAACATCTGAGGACCTACTGTAGCTTAAAAGGTTTCAGTCACTTGGAATTTTCTGCAAAGTGATCGGATAGTATATATTAGAAAAAAGACCTACACGTGCAGTACTACGAGTCGTGCATTTTTTTAGTAAAACCGCTAGTAATGTAATGAACTTCGTTAGAGGGAAAGAGTTTGTCCTCCGTGATAAGGTCACAACGACATAGCGAAGACAAAAGGGGAAAGTTAGTGATTTTTGTAGTGGCTGGTTGTTTATTAAAATACTTTACATACCTCGGGTTTTTAACATGTGAATGTCAAACTGAGATATCGATAACAGTGTCGGCTGGTAGAAAATTAGATCCTATCTGTATAAAATTTTTCCCTGTTAATCTCTGGCTGGTTATTTGTCTACACGACGTTTATTTTCATACTGAGAAAAAGAAATGAATCAAACGTGTGGAGGCATCTATGCTTAATCCGCAAAATTTAAAGCAATGCCAAAGAAACTAAACTGGATACAGTCACTTTTAGATTCTATACATGCACAAATTGCCGCTCCTCCATTAGTTCTTGTTGAAACACTACGAACTATTCCCTACTCTTTAAGCATAGGCTTAGATAAAATATACCTTTCTCAGTAGAATCACTGAACGGATTCAGGGATATGAAAAAGTTAACAAGAATCTTAAAAGAACGCGTTAGATAAACAAAATTCAACACTCTATATCAAAGTTAGGCCTTCTCTTCAGACACATTGGTGAAAATAAGTTCATGATTCCTTCAATAGCAGCCCGGCTAACTCAGTCGGTAGAGCACGAGACTTTTAATCTCGGGGTCGTGGGTTCGAGCCCCACTTTGGGCCCCTCTACTTAGTCTCCCACATGTACATTGGGCCCACCGTCACCATCCGCAGGCACTGTTTGACTCTCTATAAATACTGACAAAAACGCTCATTAGCTTTGGCGTCAGTGATTATTAGACAGTTTAATCTAAGTTGCCCTAAAAGTTTATAAGATTGATTGTTAAGATACCCGACCACATGCAAAAGCGCAATTTAGGTAAGTAGATAAATGAAACATACATTTAACTTTATTGGGTTATTTCATGCATACTTGTTCCAGTTTTGCATATACCGATTTATACACACACGCATATATATATACATATGTGACACACGCACGCGTATGTTTATTTATTTAAAAATATTTTCATTTGTATATATACACTTAAACATTAAAGATATATATCTATGCATTTGTATATGTTTGTATGTGTATGCATACGCGTGTTTGTCAGTGCCTTTTCTTGGCCATTGCTTGTGGCACTTGCATCCCATCAGACGTCGCCGCCAGCTAGATGTGACCGTCTTTCTGAAGGATTTTAGGACCTGCAGGAGATTTGGAAAAACATATTGTAGCGGGGCGTAGACCCAGTAGAATTCAATATGTCTGGTTGAGTTCGGGCTCAACCGAGAATATAGTTTTAATTTGGGAAAAAGATTCGTCTGCAGTGAACAGATGTAAGATTCCAGGCCTACGGCACGCTGCCACCACCCGATTAGTAGGTTCGGGAACCGTGTGTGTTGTGTATGGGGGTGTGAATGTTGTATGAAAGAAGGGTGGAAGGAAAGTACAGGATGTATGTGCTAAATGTTGGATGTGTAAGTGTGTAAATGTGAAAAGGGAGATAGCGTAGGCTGAGCGTCTGCGTGGACGTGTTGGGGAAGAAAAAGCAAGATCATAAAATTCTTCCTCTTCCCTTCAGTTTGAGCATCCACCTGCTGGAAGTGGGAACCCGGGTTTATAGCAAATTTTGGTCTGTTCTAGAGTATCAGCTTAATATACTCCGATTCATCTAGCTTCTTACAGCCTTTCAGGGGTTGCGAGATAGAGTAACCAGCAATGTGCGTTAAGGAGACCCGAGCCCAAGAAAGTTTCAAGCATTCAGCCTTAGTCTGAACCAGAACTTAGATGTCGTAAATATCATTTTTTCATTTGACTGGGACCGAGTGAAAGCTCTACGTAGTATGATATTTATTATTGAGCAAATCGCACTCATTAGGGAGGTCTACAGGAATTCAGTCATGGGAAATTTCATAGATGCGTACATCACCAATTTGATCACAGCGGGGGTGATGCACGTGAAAGCCACACCAGATATACTCAAAGATGATTTCCCAAAGGCAATTTCACTCCTAGTTGGCGTCCCAACTCCTTAAGTATTTTTAATCAGAGTGTAGCACGAACACATATCAATCCCTAATATGAACAAGTTAATTTCCAACCCAAAATGGAGATTAACTGTGAAAAAAAAAGCAAAACAAACTAGTGCTGATAAACTCTGCATAAAGACATTTGTGTAAACGATAAAATAAATATTTAGAAATATCATGTAAGAGACATAATTTAGAGTCGAAGGCCAAATAGAAGAAAATAACGCCAAAGGAGACCACAAGATCACGGACTGCCTGACACCCACAAGGTCGGGCAGGTATCAAGACAACAAATCGAGACAAAGTAAAAGAAAGTAAAAAGTAAAATGGCCCTGAAATTATTATGGGCGAGACTTATTGAAATAAACCTTCCTCCCAGGAGGTTTACGGACCCTCGAGCTGAGGGAAGGAAACTAAGTATTGACTTATTTTAAAAATCAAGGAATGGCACACGGGAGGTACGGATCCTCAAGCAGGTCCTTCTGTGTGATGGGGCCTTTTTTACTCTGACACTTTGAGTTCACCAAGTGCCGCTTTGGGACAGTGAAAGAGTGCACCACAGATGGTGATGAAGCGTGTCACACGCAAAGTCCAAAAGAGACCCGGTGTCTCCTACACACAACCAATAAATACTTAGCTTTGTGATAAAAAAAAGAGTTCGTCAATCCTGGCGTGAAGCGAGGTAAATCCAAAGCGAAGTAAATCCAAAGCGAGCCAAACACCGAGAGCGGAAACCCCTATTGGCACAGAAATCAGGACCCAACTGTCCTTCCCCTCACAAAACTAGGGGTATTTATACCCGAAAAAGACCTCAGGCCATGCCCCAGGCATGGCGCGAAGCGAAGATAGATAAAGCAAAGAACCACCAACCCGATAGTTCGGCAGTCGAAAAAAACCCAAAAGACCCCAAACACAACCCTGAAAAGAGAGAGAGGAAAAAGAAAAAAAAGCGAAGAACAAACTATGTAACGACCCTTACCCTCGTCAGGGGTTACTACGACACTTTAGAAGGAAAGGATAGCTAGGGAAACTGGTAATGTACAATTTACGCGAAAATTGTATTTTTTCGGGCTGTAATATCTACGGTAGGGACTTGGGAAATTAATAAATCTTTTATTTTTCTCGGAGACTCAACACCATCCAAGTAACGAGACTTGGTTTAAAATACGTTCTTTGGTTATTTTTATAACCTGTTCAATCATTTTGTAACACTGCCCGCCTCGTTTGGGGGAAGCGGGGCCCGGGACGTCCATCCAAAATCAATGGCAGCATCGCAGGGGTTCCCCACGTCCTTTGTTCCGTGGTAGAGAAGGCAGGCATGTGGCATGGTAAAGACCCAGCCTCAACCACTCGGCGCCCGAGGACGATGTCAGGGCCCGGCGGGGATCGACCTTAGAGTCGGCGAGTGCGCAGCCGTACACTACACATATATTACCAGATACTTAGAATTTATTCCAAAGCGATCGAGCAGTGCATATTCGTACAAAGAACTACATGTCAAGTCACTACGAGTCGTGCATTTCTCAATAAAGCGGTAAAAAAATACTAAATGAACATCAAAAGGAACGTCTGTTTTTCAGTGATAGGATCGCAGATGGCCAAAAATAAAAAATAAAATGTTATGATTCATTGTAGTGTCAGGATATCAATCAATATATATCTACATACCTCGGATTATTAGTCAAACTGAGAAGTTTGTATTTTAGTCAACTAGAACTTTTACACCTATTCGGTATTATTGTCTCCTATTAATTTTAATTTGTTTTTAATTTCTGATAAAATCAAGTAATGTGGAGGCAGCTGTGCTTTAATTTTAAACAAAAACTCGTTGTAGAGAAATCACTCGGGTCACATGATACATGATGAGACACTAACACCCATCTGTATGCATCAAGGTAATGGAGAGAGAGAAAAAAAAACAGATTCAGATATTGCCGGGACCAAGAATATGATACATTGCACAAAATTTTAAAAAGGACACGACTAGAAAACAACCCCCGAAAAAAAAAAGTATGTACATACACATAAGACACAAAATGTATATATATATATAATATATATATAAAATATATTTTATATATATATATATATATATTATGTATATATATATATATATATATATATATTTTATATATATATATATATATATCATGAAGAATTCACTAACAAACACAGTTCCACCTACAGAAACAGACCAGTTTCATGAATTGTCGTCACACAAGCCTGGCTAGCTCAGTCGGTAGAGCACGAGAATCTTAATCTCGGGGTCCGGGGTTCGAGCCCACCCTTGGGCGCTCTATTTAGTCTACAGGTGTATTTGGGCCATCCGCTCGCCATCCGCAGTCGTAAGGATGTCTGCATTTAGAACCGTTTTAAGAGTTTCAGCGTCCAAATGATGAATTCCTGTGATGCAATTTAAAGAAAAAGAACCAATATATATAGAGCCTTTTTCCTCCATAAATTTTGTCTTGAAACCCTTAGCACGCTCTCAAGGAAGAATGAGCCTTTGCGAAGTAGTGGTAT